>NW_007727774.1:224880-227934 GCF_000696425.1 Galeopterus variegatus
TTCATAATATTGCTGCAGTATTTTGAAGAGAACATTACTGATTACAAGTGGAATAATACAACTTCAGGGTTAGAGTTACTGTTATATTACACTTTTTTATCTAAAAAATAGTACTCATTATTTCTAGCAGAAAATACTGAAATGCCTAAGAAACAAAGTTTCAATATAAAATCCATTTACTTTTTAAAAATCTGAATTTTTTTAGGTTAAATTTGCCTCCTTAAGAAAATACATAGTTGAGGGACTGGCTGGTTAGTTTAGTTGGTTAAAGAATGGTGCTGATAACACCAAGGCCCGTGGTTTAATCCCTGTACCAAACAGCCACACACACACACACACAAAAAAATCAATTCAGTCCTTCAATTAACTAAAATTGTATAATAATTGTATATTATCAAATTAGATTACGCTATAAGAAAATTTACCATTCTTTTTATATTGGTATTTGTTGGGCCTTTAAAAAAACTAACACCACCTTAAAGTGACATTACAAGTGGATTAATGTGGCAGCCTAAGACGGCGCAGGGAGGAAGCAGGGTGGGAGTGTCTGCAGGAACCTTGCCCTAGCCCTTATTGGCCACACTTGTGAACACTGCATAATTGCAATAGCTAGGTATTGAGACAGGATGCATGCCCTTAACCCTTAAGCTGATTGGAGGATGTAAAAAACCTGCTTTTGCCATTTACCTTTAAAAGCCAATGCGTGTGTGTTAATAAATGGAACTGCTTGACAGAACCCCTGCCGCATCTGAGTGTCCTTTAACGGGGCTGGTTTGGGGCCGGCGGTTGTGCTCACCTCTCTTCACGGCTCTCTTCCCCTGTCTCCTTCAAAAGGGGACCGGAGGGAAAGAGGAATCCCGGGCCGTTCGCTTGACCACTGAAAGGAACAAGGCTAGGGCTGTACGGGTCGGCTGCTGGTGGCGGACCCGACAGAGTGGTGCCCCGTGTGAGGAGTTTTTCAAAAACTCGTGGATGAAAGAAAAATGAGCGAGTGAGGCCCCCAGCTGCTCGATACTGAAAGAAAGTCGATGAAGGGTGATCAACCAGCAGAGTGGCCCCCGCAACTGCGGTAGTCACCGTGAAGTAATCTGCCTGCGTCTCGGGGTGAGTACCATAACAGGGGGAAGTCCCTGCACTTCTCTGCCCTGTGCTCCCTTTGAGGCGTGTGTGGAAAGAGTGACGAGACAGCCTGCAAGGCTCTAAAGTACATGTTAAACAGCAGAGGCTTAGAAGTGTCTGACTCCACGGCCGCCGATGCCTGGCATCATGTCGTGAAGGTTGCCCCTTGGGCACCTCCGTCCGACTTGTTCTCATATGAGCCTTGGGACCGGGTGCAGACCTTGGCCAGAAAGAACGAGTTTAGTCATGGGCTAGACTCCCCCTTAGGGTTCTATCTAACCATCTCTGCCCTAAAACTTTGCTTCCATCCCGAGCATCAGGAAGGGGAAAAAGGGATTGGGTGCAGTTCGATGAGGGAAAAGAAAAGGAAACAAAGCTGCCAATGCAAGGCCCTGAGCCATTGAGTGATACCTATGCCCCTAATCTGTACCCTCCTCTCCCGGCATATTCACCCCTCCAAAGTTTAGCCAAAGGAGAGAAAACGGCACCTGAAGAAGTACAGAAGGCTAGTCCACCTTTAAAACCATCCTTGGCAGAGCCGCAGGCTTTTCCTGTCATGGCTCGCTGGGAACATCCAGCCATCCACAGCCCATGGGGGGAAGCGGCCCCTCAGGCCTATCCGGTTAATGATGTTCCCGGTGGAAATAGGCTGGCCACTTGGTACTCTTGGGAAGCTCATGATCTTAAAGAGCTGAAAAAGGCTGTTGCAGAGGATGGGCCCAATTCTCCATGGGCAGAAACCATCCTCCAGGGCTTAGCGCATCAATCCTGTACGACCCAAGATTGGAAAATGCTCTGTAAGGCTGTCCTCCCTCCAAATCTGTTTATCAAATTCTGTGCCTTCTTTAAGGAAGAGTGCCATGTGCAGGCAGAGATATACCAAGCAGCCAACCCACCCATCCCTATCAGCTTCGGTATGCTGTCTGGAATAGCAGATCAATTTAGTACTGGAATCCAACATGCTGCTATCCCAGCCCCCTACCAGGACCAGGTTAGGGCAACAGCATTAGCCGCATGGAAAAAGTTGGCTGAAGGGCCCAGTGAGCCCGCAATGGCCAGGGTCAACCACCGACCCTCTGAGGACCTGCCCTCTTTCATAGTTCAGGTGGAACAGAGTATACAGAGAAAGTTTCCCCCAGGTCCTCTCCGGGACCAGTTTGTAAAAATGCTAGTGACCACAAGCTTGCCTGTGCCGGGCTTAAAGATCATTCTATGGAAAAGTGGGTCATTGCCAGTAGAGATGTTGGAATCTACCAATAACAAACCAGGGCCTTAACTTCCGCTCTACAAGCTCAAGCAGAAACCCTTGCAGGTGCTATGACCCAGGCTCTTACTGTCAGGATCCCTAAGGAGAGCCCCAGCCAACCCTCCTATAGGGGTCAATGTTATGGCTGTGGGGAACCAGGTCATTTCAAAAGGGACTGTCCCAACCGGAAAAATAAAAACCTTCCTTCTACACCATGCCCTAGATGCGGTAAAGGGCTTCATTGGAAGCGTGAGTGCCAGTCTAACTTTGACAAGGATGGAAAGCCTTTAAACTAGAAGAGGGGTGATCCCCAGCCCTGTCACCACAAGGGGATACAAAGCCAGTGCCTCCATGCCCTTCCAGGTGGCCAGCACCGCAGGCTCATTGGACTATACCTATAGTCCCTGGTTTAAGACCAAAAATGAATCTTAAGATTCAAGGTAAAGAGTTCCGATGCCTTGTTGACATGGGGGCGGATCGAACAGTCCTTAGACGGGAAGAAGTCCCTTCAAGCTGGAAGTTAGTTCCAGGCCCCCAAATTTTGGGGTTAGGGGGAAAACCCCAACGTGGGAAACCCATGAAATCATTCACTGGGAAGATGCTGATGGTGCAAAAGGGGAAGTAAAACCTCTCATTGCTGCCGGATTGGCGGCCAACCTATTAGGCCAAGATGTTCTAGGCCAAGCAGA
>NW_007727774.1:228213-229306 GCF_000696425.1 Galeopterus variegatus
TCTTGGGGCACCAACGCCCACGGACTTATCTCATGCACTCAGCCAACTCTCTCCTGCTTGACTAAACGAGGGTTACAGGTGTCAGCTGATAAGGTCCAGACCATACCCCTGTTTAAAATTCTGGGCACACTTTTAACGTTAGAAAAGGGTAGCCCATTAAAGCCCCAGCTAACCATCTCAAATTCGTATACTCTCCCTCAATTACAAAAGCTTCTAGGCGGAATAAATTGGCTATGCTCATGGATTCCCCTTTCCACTGGCCAGCTCGCTCCCCTGTTTGCCCTGTTGCATGCTTCTGACCCCAGCACCCACTTCATGCTTCTGCCTGAGTGCTGTCAGCTTTTAAAGTCAGTCCAAGATCTCCTAAACAGTGCCCAATTGAAACAATATGACCCTGAGTCCCCTATAGAGTTATGGCTCATGGCCACTAATACCACGTACATGGCTGCCCTAACCCAAACCGGGGAGCCACTCCAATGGGTACACTTATCCCTAGGAGGGGCCCCCTGGGTGTACACCACTTTGAACCAAGCTGCTGACCTAATAATGAAAGGAAGGGAATGCTCACTAAGATGTTTTGCAAAGGAACCACAGAAAATTGTCTTCCCCTTCTGCTTGGCAGATTTTACATGGTTAGCTCAATATCAGAACCGGCTGGCACTGGCCCTAGAAGGGTATCTCGGGGTTGTTGATTGCCACTATGACAACAATAAATGGGTCTCCGCCTTCAAAGAGCTGTCATGGACCAACCCACAGCTTTTTGTCGCCAAAACCCTGGTAGATGCCTACAATGTCTTCATGGATGGTGGCAAATCAGGGGCTGCTGTAATTATTTAAAAACCCCTATGCACCACATCACAGTTGGCCCCTGCTACTCATTTTCACCCCTTGGCGGGTCAGCACAATACAAAGAGCTGTTTGCTATACTCATTGCCCTACAAAAGGTGACAGACCCCATTAACCGTTTTACAGACAGCTTATATGCGGCCAATCTTCTCCCTGGGCTTCTGGGAGCCCACATTCGCTTAGATTGTAATCCCATTTCCTCCCTTATGATACAAGTAAGGAGTACCTTACAAGGCCGCAATAACCC
>NW_007727774.1:230713-248852 GCF_000696425.1 Galeopterus variegatus
ATTATGAACCCTTTGTGGATGCTCCAAGTGGCCGCCCTCCTAAGGTCAACAAGGACCTCTGCCACTGGGAAGGTCTCCAGGAGCCAGTCAACCAAACATGGGAGGTCATACAAGCTGCTTGGAAGTGTCTGTATATAAAAAAAAAAAAAAAAAATTTGCTAACATCACTTTTTGGAGTTCTTTTACAGAATTGACGCAGACTAGACCTGTTGTTCTTACAGCAAGGAGGACTATGTGCTGCCTTCAGAGAAAAGTGTTGCTTCTACACCGACCAGTCTGGAGTGGTCAAGGATTCCCTAGCTAGGCTTAGAGAAGGGCTAGAAAAGAGCAAAAAAAAAAAAAAAAAAAAAAAAAGCAAAGCTAATAGTAATTGGTTCTAAAGCTGGCTTTCAAGTTTCCCATGACACACCACCCTGCTGTCCTCCCTGCCGTGCCCCCTTTGCCACTTTCATCTTGGGGCCTTATGCCATTCGTCAGGTTGTGTCCCCTGCAGGGCACAACACTACTTCTGTTGTAACGTTCACCCAGGTGGTAGAAGAGGTGTCCCATAATGAGCCCTGAAAGCCCTTGGGTCAATATGGCACTTCAAGCAATGTCAATCTCTAAGGCTCCGCCTCACCCCCACTTGGCTTGATAGTCAATGACGGGTAAGATTTCCAGAGGGAAACAACCTAAGACAGGCACAGCCACCAGAGGGAATGGAGGCAAGGCTGGGAAGGTTAGCCACCTCCAGCTGCCTTATTAAAACAGAAAGGGGGAGATGTTGGGCCTGTAAAAAACTAACACCACTTTAAAGTGACATTACAAGTGGATTAATGTGGCAGCCTAAGACGGCGCCTGGAGAAAGCAGGGTGGGAGTGTCTGGGGAACCTTGCCTTAGCCCTTATTGGCTGCACTTGTGAACACTGCGTAATTGCAATAGCTAGGTATTGAGACAGAATGCGTGCCCTTAACCCTTAAGCTGACTGGAGGATGTAAAGAACCTGACTTTGCCATTTACCTTTAAAAGCCAATGCTTGTGTGTTAATAAATGGAACTGCTTGACAGAACCCCCACCACGTCTGAGTGTCCTTTAACTGGGCTGGTTTGGGGCCGGTGGTGTGCTCACCTCTCTTCATGGCTCTCTTCCCCTGTTTCCTTCAAAAGGGGACCGGAGGGAAAGAGGAATCCCGGGCCGTTCGCTCGCCCAATGAAAGGAACAAGGCTAGGGCTGTACGGGTTGGCTGCTGGTGGTGGACCCGACAATCAGAATACAGCAACACATCAAAAAATGTGTACACCATGATCAAGTAGGATTCATCTCAGATATGCAAGGATGTTTCAACATACAAAAGTAAATAAATGTGATACATCATATCAATAAACTCAAGGACAAAAACCATATGATTATCTAAATACATGCTGAAAAAGCATTTTACAAAATTCAACATCCCTTCATGATAAAGACTCTCAACAAACTAGGTTTCAAAGGGAGTATCTCAAGAAAATAGAAGACATCTACGACAAACCCACCACCAGTATCATTCTGAATGGGGGAAAACTGTAGACTTTTCCCTTAACAATAACAAGACAAGGATGTCCACTCTCAGCACTTCTATTTAACATATAGTGGAGGTATTAGCCAGAGCAGCCAGGCAAGAAAAACAAATAAAGGGCATCCAGATTGGGAAAGATAAAGTCAAACTGTCCCTATTTGCAGATGATATGATACTATTTATAGAAAAACCTTAAAACTCTGTCAAAAAACTCCAAGAGCTGGTTGCTAATTTCAGTAACGTTGTAGCATACAAAGAAATACTCCCAAATCAGTTGCATTTATAATATCCAATAATGAGCTAACAGAAAGTGAAATCAAGAAAGTAATCAGTCACAAAAAACAAACAATCACAAAAACCTAGGAATCAATTTAACCAAGGAGGTGAAAGATCTCTACAAAGAGATCTACAAACCACTATTGAAAGGAATTAGATACAAAAAGAAAGATATTCCATGCTCTCGGATTGGAAGAATTAACATTGTGAAAATGTCTATACTACCCAAAGCAATCTACAGACTCAATGCAATCCCTGTCAAAATACCAATGGCATTCTTCACAGAAATTGAAAAAAATGATCTCAACATTCATTGGAACAACAAAAGACCCTGAATAACCAAAGTAATCCTGAGCAAAGAAAATAAACAGAGGCATAACTCTACCTGACTTCAAATTATACTACAAAGCTATAGTAAACAAAACAGCATGGTACTGGAATAAAAATAGACACTTGGATTTGTGGCACAGAATATAAAACCCAGAAATTTCTCCTCAGGTTTGCAGCCATCTGATATTTGACAAAGGCAAAAAATATATACATTGGAGAAAAGACTGCCTCTTCAATAATTCGTGCTGGGAAAATTGGATATTCATATTCAGAAGAATGAAACTATACATTCCATATACTAAAATCAACTCAAAATTGTTAAAGACTTAAATATAAGACCTGAACTATAAAATTACTATGGGAAAATATAGGTGAAACACTTCATGAACTAAGAGTGGGCACAGATTTTATGAACATGAACCTGAAAGCACAAGCAACAAAAGAAAAAATAAACAAATGGGACTATGACAAACTAAAAAGCTTCAGCATAGCAAAGGAAACAATCAACAGAGTGAAACGATAGCAGAAAATGTTTGCTAACTATGCATCTGACAAGGGATTAGTATCCATAATATATAAGGAACTCAAGCAATTACACAGCAAAAAAACAAATAACCCTATTAAAAAATGGGCAAAGGAAATGAATAGATATTTTTCGAAGGAAGACATACAAATGGCCAACAGGCACATGAAAGAATGCTCAACATTACTAGTCATCAGGGAAATGCAAATGAAAACCACGTTAGACTGGCTATAATAAAAAAACAGAGAATAACAAATGCTGGCAAGGATATGGAGAAAAGTTAATGCTCCTACACTGTTGGTGGGACTGTAAATTAGTACAACCACTATGGAAAACAGTATGGAGGTTTCTCAAGCAAGTACAGATAGATCTTCCATATAATCCGTCAATCCCACTTCTGGGTATATACCCAAAGGAATGGAAATTACTGTATCGAAGGGATACCTGCACTACCATGTTCATCACAGCTTTGTTCCCAATAGCCAAGATATGGAACTAACCTAAATGTCCATCGATGGATGATTTGATAAGGAAACTGTGGGATATATACAGCATGGAATACTAGTCTGCCATAAAAAAGAATGAAATTCTCCCATTTGCAACAACATGGATGAGCTTGGAGAAACTTACTTTGAGTGAAATAAGCAAAGCACAGAGGGATAAATACCATATGTACTCACTCATAAGTGGGAGCTAAGAGATAAAGAAGAAAGGAAAGAAAGACCACAGTACATTGGACTTGCAGAGGGAGAGAACATACCTAGGGATACAAAGTGGAGTAGGGAAAGGGGGACGGGGAGGGGGGCCGGTATAACTGGAGCGATAATTGGATAGGGGACACAGGCTATAGTCACAATTTTTGGTAATGGGCATGCTGCCTGTATGGATCTGGCCATCATATCTTCAGCATGAGTGGTGATAATTAGCTTTGTACCCCATGAATAGTCATAACCAATAACAAAATAAATAAATAAAACACTTCAAAACTAAAAACCCCAAATAAAATATGTAAAGAATTCCTATTATTCAAAAAAACCTCACTTTTTTTTGAAGGACAAAACATGCCATTGACAGAAGAGGAAACACAATGTTCATAAACATGAAAATTTATTTAATGTAATTTAAATCAGAGAAATTCAAAATAATACCACAATACAATATTTTTTATCACATCAACCAAATTGAAGTAAATTTTAAAATCTGACAATAGGTAATATTAGTGATGATGTTGAGAAGTTGGAATTCTTATCTACTGTGCAAATGTAAATTTTTACACCCACTCTGGAAAGTAATTTGTCATTACTAAGATTGGCATATCCTACAGCCTAGTGATTCCTCACTTTAAAATATTCCCTCTCTGGAGAAACTCTCCTACTCTCGCAGGACTCATGTAGCAGAATACCAACAGCAACACTGTTTGGCAAGCACACACACACATACACACACACACACACAATTCTATCAATAGCAAAAGAAATTCACGTATATAAATAGTGGTCGCTTTGTAAAATAAGACACTATACAACAGTGATTACAGCTGCAAGCATCAATATGCATGAATTTCTAAAACATAACATAATGCTGAGAGATAAAAATAAGCCAAAAGAGTACAAATGATATGATACTATATATGGAAAGTTAGAAACAAGATTATGACTAAATGCTATACTTTTAGAGAGGCCTATAAATATAATAAAATTATAAAGAAAGACAATGGAATAATTAGCACAAAATTTAGGATAGTGTTTATTAAAGCAAGGAGGGGACACACAAGAATTTCAGTGACACTTGTAATATCACATTTCTTAAATTTTGTAGTAGGTACAAGCTGTTATTTCTATTATTCTTTAAACATGAAGTTAATCCTTTGAAACTTATTGAGACCATTCCTTTTTTCATGATTTACTTCAATCTGTACAGTTTCTTTTAACCTTTATTCTAAAATCCAGATCACTAATTCTCTCTTTGTGTCCATATTTCTGTTAAGATCATCCATAAATTCTTAATTTTGATAATTACAATTTTTATTTGTATCATTTCTGTTTGGTTAATATTCAGATCTGTATTTTCAGTTTTTATAGTTCTGTGGTAAATTTTTTAAAGGTTACATTTATTTCCTTGAGTATAGTAATCATAGTTGTTTTATATTATAAGTCTGATAATTACAGGGACTGTCATGTGCCTCCTCATTGATTATTTGCTCTGCATTTTATTTTAAAAATATTTTTAGAAATCAGTTTAGACTTAGGGTGATGTTATCTTCTCTGCAGAGGTTTTATTTTGTTGTTGTTGGTTTGTTTTTGTTTTTGTCTTGCCTAACCCCTGCAGTCACCAGCTGTCCAAGAGCAATGTATGAAGGTGCTGGAGTACTATCTACTCACTATTCTAGAGTGAAGCCCTTTCGGTTCCCAGGATAGAATAATGAGTTTTGATTAAGGTAACATTTGCGAGTATGTGTCCAGTGACAAAGATAATTCCTTACTCTATTATTGTAGTGGCTTTCTAACTAGTACCCCTGTTCCCTTTTCCAGACATTTTAAACATTGCTGTCTGAGTAAAACAACAATTGTATCTTGACTCTCATCTGCTTAAAAATGTCCAAAGCTTACTTTCACTTACAGGAAAAATGCTAAACTTCTTAGCACAGTCTTTCATTATCTGGCTCCAACCTGCCTTTCCAATCTCATCTCTTACACCTACTCTCTAATTACCATACTCTACAGCCATTGGGGATTTGTCATCCTTCTGTGAACGCACTATGGTGTTTCAAGTGTCTTCAACTTTATTTCCTGTACCTAGTATTCTCATATTCATCTTCTCCACCTGGTGAACTCATTCCTTAATACTCTACTCAAATTCCCCTCTGAAGTAAGTGTTCCCTAGTCTTCAAGGAAGAATTAATAGCTCTTACTTCTAGGCTTTCACAGTACTATAATAAAATTGAAACAAATCATATTTTTGAAAGGCAATTAGAAAACATTTTTCAAAATATAAAATTTGCATAATCTGTGATACAAAACTTTCTCCACTAGGAATGTATGTGTTCAATGATAAACACATAGCTTTTTATCAGAGTATTCTTTGTTTGTTTGCTTTGTGATAGCAATCGCTCGAAAACCACCAAAAATGTAGATGAGAAGGAAACTGGTTGAGTAAATGTTGCTACACCTACACAACAAAATGCCAGTTAGTTATAAAAGAAAGTGAGTGAATATTGATATGGAAAAATCCCCAAGATACTCCAAGTGAAAAAAGCAAGAGACAGATAAATGAACATAATGTATGTACGTATATGTATGTGCAAAGAAAATTTTTGGAAAAAAGCATAAGAAACTGTAAATAGCATTTACCTTTGGGTAGGGGGACTGACTGTTTAGGGTGGTAGTATCACTTTATATTGTAATGCCTTATGTACTACCTAGATTTATTTTATTGGGCTTTTTTTAAATAAAAAGCTTTTTAAAGTGGGAACTCTTCTACCATCTAATGATGAAAATCCTGCTTTTGTAGCATGTCTATTACAATGTAATTTATCTCTTTATATGCCAGTTTTTCCCACGCGACTGTTAGCAACTTAAGGACTGAACCTCTCTTAATCATCTTTATATCCCCAGTGCCTAGCACAGTGCTAGACACTCAAGGAACTAAATACAAAGATAAATAGATATTTGTTGAATAAATGGGTCAATTAAGGAATGAATACATAAATAGAGAAATGGATGTATGAATAAATGAATGAATGGTAGGCAGTAAGGTCAAATTCATTAAAAGACATCACTTATAGTAGTTCTTCAGACACTTCTCTATAGTCCTTCATCTATATTTTGAAGACCCATTATGAAAGGAAATTCAAGAAAAACACAGTTGCTTTACATCAGAGGTGACCTATTTGATGAAGACTACAGAATGATATTAATTACGCACAAGAGCAATGAAATGCATTTCATCACAGGCTGCATCAAAAGCAAGTCACTGTGAAATGAACTGAATGATTTAACAACACCCAGTGCATAAAAGGTTCCTCACCTTAAAGGTCTTAAGGACAGCCTCTTAATTTGATTTCTGTTTTGTTGTGCTATCTTCATTTTATGGTCTTTAGTTCTCCTTATTAGAAATGTAATTTTTAAGGGTCAAATTAATTTAATTTCACTTTGGCTTTGGGATGCTTGAATGCAAGGTTGTGACAACCACTAGCTTAAAACGGGTGCTCTGAAAAACTTTCTGCTAAGCCACTCCAAGTCATCAGGACACATACAGGAAGCAGTGTGAACAAGGAGAGTTCACAGCTATGCTTCAATAGTAAGAAGAAATTATGAATGTTCCACACACTATATCAGTACCAGAATGTGACATTTTTTTGCTCACACCCCATCCCTCACTCCTGCAGCCTAAGAGGCTTGCCTAACCCTTTTCTACCTCTCAGAATCATGCTCATTCTTCAAGACACAATTCAAATCCGCTCTCTTTGTGATGCCTGTCCTTACTGCTTCAGTCAGAAGTACCCACCTCTAAGTTACTTGTTTTGAACCAAACATATCTTGTCTTGTGTCTTAAGCTGTATTTACCACTGATCATCTCAGCTTCTCAAGTGAATCATGAGCTCTTGGATTGCAGGGAACATGTGCTACATTCCTTTATATCCTTTCTTCCTCCCCACCCCATTCTATTAAGTGGTCTTTTAATTTTCCAGAGTCATGGACAATTTTGAGAACTTAATGAAAGCAAACTTCAGGAGGAAATATGCATATGCACAGAGTTTTAACTGATCTAGCATATTAATCAGTTAATATTGATTACAATTAAGAAGGCAACATCAGCTACACAGATGATCTTGGAGTTAAACCCCTTAGGTTTGTATATCAGCTCTGCTGCTCACTAATTATGTGACCTTGGAGACTTTACTTAAACTTTCTGTGTCTTGGTGTACTCTTCTGTGATATGGGAATAATAATAACACCTTCTTCTTAGGATTGCTGAGAAGACTGAATGAGAATAGAATTTTAGCATAGCAATTGGCTCTTAGTATGCACTTAATGAGTTTATGTTTTTCTCTCATTCGTATAACTAAATACACAGTGGAACCAGGATTTGAATCTGAGTTTGTCTGACTCCAGAACTAACTGGAACCAGAAAAATTAAAGTACAAATTCAAGTACAGGCTTCACCATTTGCTAACTGTTCAACCTTGGTCAAATCAATAGAATGGTCTCCAATGTAATGCACATTACGTAACCTAGCACACACACATGCCTTGAGTATAGACAGAATTACGAAAAGTACCTAAGAGAGCAAAGAGAGTAGAAAGAAGGTATAGCTTTTGTCCTCAAGGACTTTACAATCTCCTTGGGGAAAGAAGGTATTGAAGAGGTAAATAATAGGTAAGGCTTAGTAAGTGAACTGTGAATGACCTCTGATGGCTGTGGCATGTGAATCAAAGGAAACAGAGAAGGCCATCAAGAATGGCTAGCTGGGCTGAAAGGGGCAGGCAAGGCTTTCTGGCACTGGTCTTTTCACCACCAATAAATCCTTATGCATTCAGTAGAGACTTATTTTCCCACTTTACCCACTTATTTTCTGATCCTCAGTGTGGCTTTCATTGTTAGTCTCTTATCATTTTTTTTCATTTGATTTTACTGATTTTCTGAGACTGCTGCATAGGCTTAAAGCTGAGTAAACTACTACCTCAGCATGTCATCACAAAACACAGCAATATATATTGACTCTCTGTCAAACATCAAACTCATCTTTTAAATTGCTTTGATGACTTATAAGGCTGTGTTTAGTGTAACTCTAGTTTTATTGTACGACGCTTAGCTCTTGTTGCTAGTTGGACTGTACAGGTTTTCTAGAATAAGGTGTAACTCTAGTTTTATTGTATGATGCTTAGCTCTTGTTGCTAGTTGGACTGTACAGGTTTTCTAGATTAAGGTGACCTATTTCACCAGTTGCAAAGAATCTGACTCCCCCTTTGACTTCTGTCCTGATTAGAGGAAAACACCTTTGACCTGACAGTAGAAAAAGACTGTACCCAGTGGCCAAAGATATTGGGGTAGCATGAATAAACCTGCATGGATACGTGGAGATATTTTCTATTTCCACTTGTGACATCATTCTGGGACGATGGAAAAAATGATTTAAATGAGTAATTGGAAGCACATCCCTTCAGAAGAGGAGGTTGCTATAGTGTGCAAGTTGTACAAAAAGATTGGGAGCATCAGCATAAAGTCCTCTCATCTTTATTCAAATAAAGTCTAACTTTTCTCCGATGAATTTGCTATTTCATTGGTTTCTCAACCCAGGCTAAAGGCTATTAATCCAGTCTGCAAAAGTGTCCTCTTATATTATCCTCATGCATGCTGCTTTTTCTGCCTGGAATGCTATACCTTAAATGCTTTGCCTATTTAACTCCTTACTCTTCAGCTCTTGGCTCAATAGTTACTGCATCAGGGAAATCTTCCTCGATCCCCTATGTCATATATACCCATTACAAACTCAATACATGTAACTTTCCTTCATAGAACTTGGAACAGTTGCAACTTTACAATTGTCTGTGCAATTATTTTATTAATATTTGTGTTCTCCCACTTATACTATAAGTGCATGAGAGAAAGGACCTGAGCACATAACATAGTTCCTGGCTCATAGTTCATACATAATAATCATTTGGTGAATAAATAGATGAGTTTCCATTTTCCCTAACTGGAATTTTTTAAAGATGAAGGTGTATGCTCTGCTTTTAGAAAATTCAACATATATAGATTGAAAAGCTTCACTTGCAAAATTAAGAGCAACTTAAAAATGAAGGAATATTTACCTGTTTGTGGCAGGGTAGAATTAATCAGATTCCCATGTTTTATGCTTTAAGGAAAATTCCTTAACCTATGACTTCCTATTCTAGACTGTGCTGTATGGAAATGTCAAATGACTATTTAATATTGTAAACTCAAGAGCTTGGTAACTCCAGAAGTATAGCCTTTGTATTAGAGATCTCCAGAGAGAATCAATATGTATATCTATAGGTGATATAGATATAGATATAAATATGGATATGGATATAGATATATAAGAAGGGGTTTATTAGAAGAATTAGCTTCCATGATTATGGAGTCTGAAAAGTCCATGATAGGTCCTCTGGGAGCTGGAGACCGTGCAGTGCCTATAGCATTGCTGTCCAAGTCCAAAAGCCTCAGAATTAGGGAAGCCAATGGTGTAACTCAGTCTGAGACCAAAGGCCTGAGAAACTGGGTGGCCTGTAGTGTAAATTCTTGAGACCAAAGTCCAAAGAGCTTGTAGCTCTGATGTCCAAGGGTAGAAGAAGAAGAGTGAGCCAGCTCCAAAACAGAGAGATAGAATTCACTTGTCTCTTCCTTTTTTCTATCCACGCCCTCAGTTGATTGGATGGTGCCCACCCACACTGGGTGAGGGTAGATCTTCCCCACTTAGTCCACAGATTTACATGCCAACCTTCTTTGGAAACAGCCTCACAGACACACTCAGCAATAATGTTTTACCAGTTCTGTAGGTATTTCTTAATCCAGTCAGGTTGACACCTAAAAACCATCACAACCCTCTTCTTTTAAGAAACTTTCAGTTAGTATTTGGAAGCTTAACATTTTTAAAAACACTAATAAGAATTAAAGACAGACAATGAAACATTTTTCAGTAGCTCTAGAAGTGAGTTGGCATCACAGCTATAATTAATGCCTAAATTCAAATATAAAAATCAACAACTGTGTTTTCCTCATATGTTAGTCAACAGGAGGGATGCAATTTAAACTGTTTGAGTGTGTGTGTCTGTCCATCTATCTACCCATCTCTTTCTTTTTCTCTTTACATATGGAATTGACATGTGCAAACATGTATACAGTATGTGCATTGAAACGTTCATTAAATGGAAGTCAAGCAACCTTGATGGTCTTCTAGTCTCAACTCTGCCTATAATTAACTATAAGATTTTAGACAAGTTATTTAATCTACCTTTGTCCCATTATTTTTTATCTGTTAAATTTGGCTGACCATACCTGACTTGCATACCTAACTGCTGTATGAAGAAGAACAAATGAATGGCAAATGTAAAAACACGTTGAAAAGTGAAAAGCATCATTCAAATGTAAGTGTGATAGGGGGGCTTGTGCTATGTACAACAGAGTATATGACTAGGCTAAAATGAGTGTTAATTTAAAAAAAAATTAAGAGACTGAGGTTAATTCTCTGGAAGATCAGGACACATAAGTTAACTTGCACAATCATCCTTTTATTCATCAGCAGGGCTACTTCCAGCATTGAAAGAACCCTATAAATCTCTTATATCCCCTCTTGCTCCACTTGCTGAATCAGGCTTTGTGAAAATATTCCCTCCGGTATGTATTATTTTGAAGAAACTTTCAAGAAAACTCTGTGCCCAGAGAGTGCTGATTCAGCACAGAGAATGAGGTGACAGAGATATATTTGAAACATTTCATTGGCAGGAACCTGGTCTGGCCAACTCTACATGAATAAGGACGTACCTGTTTGACAAAAAAAAGCACATTGCTTACAAATCATCATATATTTTTCTGAGTTTGAAGACGTATGGCATGTGGAATAAAAAGGTATCACCATGTTTTAAAGGCACCATACTGTGCATTCAAATTGCCTATATTTAATTTATGGCAAATAGTAATCCCCTTTCCTTCGTCTCATGCCTCTATACATAATACAACAACTTCTAGAAAATGGACCCTACAGTGTGCTATGTCACCATGCTATAGGACGTGAAGTAGGAAAGTGCCCTTTTCTGTAATGCGTAAAAAATATATCAAAAATATCCATAAGTGTGACTGAAGACAATTCTCTCTGACTTAAAACAAAATCATGCTTCAACTGCTTTACTCACACACCTGGAGTTTTGACTGGCAGAACCTTACATTTTGGTGATTCTAATCTTCAGTAACACAGAACTTTCCCGAATCTTGTTCACACTAATTAGCTGGCAGACACAGAGGCATTTTAAAGTAGTGTTTTGAAAGCTATCACAATGTGAAGGAAAAACACTTGTGCTAGTAATTGGCAGTAGATTGAGGGTGGCAGTGCTGGGATTCAATATGAATGATCCTTCTTCAAACAAGCTTGCAAAACAAAGTCCCTCAAACTAATTACACAATGCACATGGATTACTTGCATTCTTCCTGGATAGCACAGATATTTATCTTTATAATAGCAGACAAACAAAATGCAGTCCAGTTAATCATAAAAACAAAGTAACAGATCAGTTCTCTATTAGCATCAAATCTGAACTTTCTCACTGGTAGCTGGTTGAAGAGAAAGTAAATACCTTTTACTCTAAAATAATATTTCCATGTCTTTCCTTTTCAAATGATTCATTTTTTTTCATGGAATGGAGAAAATAGACTTACTGTAAGTAATCTGAGGAAAACAAGGAGAAGCATGAGGAAAATAAAGTTAAGTATTTTTGCCAAATATACTTTAATATTCATTGAGTATGTATAGTGTTTCTACTGGGTTGATTGTCATGCAAGATTCAAAAGTCAGCTAATACATAGAATCTGCCAGAGCTAACAACACATTTGATTGTCCATCATTCCATCTCTGCTACCATCTGCCCGTGAACTCTAATTATTATTGTGAAAGATATCACAGCTGTTTTTCATCTTTGTTTTGAAGAATACATTTTTATTCAGACTTATTAATATGTGTTTTCATTTCTTGAGTTATAGAAGCAACTTAGATGGAGTCATTTCCAAATGGAAGGGCAGCTCTTCTTCCTTCTGAAGCACAGTTGGATGCTTTAAAGTCTATTTCCAAGGTCATACTTTGGCAATTGGTGTGTAGATGGGCTGTTTTTGACCTATCTGATTTTTCAGTATGCCTCTTCTCACTCATCCCAACCGTCAATCCTGGCCTTGTCAATTAAGTGTCTTTCCCAAATTTGCCACTCCTTGGCTGTATCTCATGTTGTTAACCTATATCCTTCCCCTGCTACAGACTCCCATTAATTTCTACTAATCCTATAACACCTTGTCACCCCTACCATTGCCACAGAATATGTGAAATAGTAGATTAGGAATCATTTTTAGAAATTGCATAAAAATGGTTAGTGTAAGCAATGCGTTAATGCACTCTTTCCCCCAGGAACATCATGTCCAAACAAGACTTCCTCTTGTTTAATAATGGAATTATCCCTAATCACAGAATCTTAGGCCTCATTGTCAAAGTTAGAGGATTAAGCCTCTAAAAAAGCAAAACCTCTTAAAAGAAAAGTTGGATGAACATCCTTACTAATAGTTTCTCATAAAGGGTTACTGTATTCTAAGGATTTATGACTTCAAAATCAGAATGTAAAAGACAGAAAACTAGGTTTTCTAATGAAGAAGATATCTACTGTGTCATTATTATTGCAGATTAAATTCTACCATAATTAGTTGTAACAGAATAAAGTATGTAAGTACCTCAAAGACTACTAACCTCTTCTCTTGAGCTGCACCCTCATTCTATCCCCCCAAAATTTTTTTTCAAACTGACATCACAAGGAGTAATAATCTACTAACAAGAATTGTCTTGGCATATGCTGCCCCCCCCCACACACACACACATTTAAAGATGTCTTCTGTTTGTTTGTTTGGTTTTTAAAGATGGAAAGAAGGTTATAGGGTAAGGGAGTACCTTACTTTCTAAACTGCAATCATGTCGTCAGCAAATAGAGACAATTTTACTTCTCCTTTTAGGATGTCTTTTATCTCTTTCTCATACCTAATTGCTCTGGCTAGTACTCCCAGTACTATGTTGAGAAGAATTGGTGAGAATGAACTTCCTTGTCTTGTTCTTGATCTTACAAGAAAAACTTTCAACTTCTTACTGTCGAGTATGATGTTGGGTACAGATTTGTCATTTATGGATTTTATTGTGTTGAGTTATATTTCCTCAGTACCTAATCTATTGGGAATTTTTTATCATGAAGTGGTGTTGAATTTTGTCAAATGCTTTTTCTGAATCTATTGAGATGATCATATTGTTTTTATCTCTCATTCTGTTAATGAGATACATCACATTTATTGGTTTGTGTATGCTAAAACATCCTTGCATCCCAGAAATAAATTCCACTTGATCACTATGAATGATTCTTTTAATGTGTTGTTACATATGGTTTGCTACTATTCTGTTAAAGATTTTTCTATGTTGTCAGGGATATTGGCGTGATTTTCTTTTCTTGTAGTGTCCTTGTCTGGCTTTGGTATTAGGGTAATGCTGGCCTTGTAAAATGAGTTTGGAAGTATTCAGTCCACTTCAATTTTTTGGAGGAATTTGAGAAGAATTGGTATTAGTTCTTTAAATTATTGGTGTAATTTAGCAATAAAGCCCACCAATCCTATGCTTTTCTTTGATGGGGTAGTTTTATTATTGATTCAATCTCCTTACTTACTATTGGTCTGTTCAGATTTCCTATTTCTTAATGATTAAGTCTTGCTAGATTATATGTCTCTAGTAATGTATCCATTCTTTTTAGATTATTCAATTTCTTGGTTTATAACTGTTCTTAGTAGTTTAAGATCCTTTGAATTTCTGTTCTATCAGTTGTAATGTCTGTTTTTTCAATTCTGATTTTATTTATTTGAGTTTTCTCTAATTTTCTCCAGTTAGTCTTAGTTAAAATTTGGTTAACAGTTGAAATATTGTATTTTTGTGATAGTTAATGTATATTGAAATTACTTATACTCAAATATTTTCTAGCCAGGACAGATGACCTCCACTGATCCAGGGAAAAGCTATTTTCACATCATATTTAAACTTTTTTTTTTTTTTTTTTTTTGCCTTAGGAAGTATGCCTATTAGCATCTGAACTGATATAAATTTAAAGTGAGTTCCATGGTAGGGGGCCAAGTGCCACAGCCATGAGCCCCCAACATCTGCAACCAGCACAGCAACAACCACCGAGCTGCTGCCAGAGACTCCCCTGCTGTAATGAGGGGGGTGCCATGGGCCACAACTAAGCCCCCCTCCTTCCTACTCCTCCCAACCTATTCCCTTCTTCCTTCCTCTCTCCTCCTCCAACTCAACTGTTCCATAACATCTTAGAATGAAAAAATTAATATGAATAAATAAATAAATTTGGCCTGCTGGCGCACTGCTACAGTGTGCTGCTTGGGAGCACAGCGGCGCTCCCGCCGAGGGTTCGGATCCCACGTACAGACTGGCTGCTCACTGGCTGAGCGAGGGGCGGGCGCAACACCGAGGGGTGCGATCTCGTTGCCAGTCCCGGTCCGGTACGGGCGCAACACTGAGGGTTGCGATCCGTTGCCGGTCACGAAAAAAGACAAAAAGAAAAAAAAAATAATAATAATAATAAATAATAATAAAATCAGTTCCTTTGAATGGCTGTGTATATTTTGAAAACATCAAATGCAAGATATACATGTGCTTATTTGATTTTGATTTGTTACTATTTTGTAATTTCTAGAGGTATCAGAGAAGCTAGTTCAAGGCAGGTGGTGAGAAAAGTTAGATGATAAAGTGAAAAGCACCTTGTGTTTATAATCAGAAAGACTTTTGCTCAAATTTGACTGATGTATTTTTTAGCTGTATAACTTTAGGCAATAATTTTCATTTCTTAGCATATTTCCTCTTCTTTAAAATGGGAAGGGTGGGGCCGGCCCGGTGGCGCACTGCGCTAGTGCGCCGCTTGGGAAGCGCGGCGGCGCTCCCTCCGAGGGGTCGGATCCCACATACAGACCGGTTCCCGCTCACTGGCTGAGCGAGGCGCGGGGGCAACACCGAGGGTTGCGATCCCGTTGCCGGTCCTGGTCCGGTACAGGGGCAACACTGAGGGTTGCAATCCGTTGCCGGACACAGAAAAAAACAAAAAAAAAAAAATAATAAAAATAAAAAAAAATAAAAAAAAAAAAATAAAATGGGAAGGGTGATAACAACCAAATGGTAACATTTTTATGTACATTAAGTGGGAAAATATATGAAATATGTATAATAGAGTGATTAATGATAATGGGCACTAACAGTATAATTATTTTCTATCCCCTCATCTGCATTTCTATGAGCTTACTAAAACTGAGTAAGATTCTCATGTCATTATCTGAGAGTTTTAGGGTCAGCTTTTCTTGTTATGTGCAGGACATGATTAGTGGTATAATTAGAGTATCTTAACTCCAATAATAACAAAAATACAAAGGGGCAAAATAATCCACACCAGATTTTTAGATAAATATAGTAAAGATCAAGTCAGCATGGGGGCGGGGGTGGGGACAGTTTAAGTTATTGGAAATCTCTCTCAAATGTTTCCTGAATGTTATATCCTTTCTGTTGTCTGCAAAGTATATTAGCTCGTTATTGAGCTGATGGTGCACTGACCTTAGAGAGACAAATCACATGTACAGGATGGACAAAAAGTAAGGTATAACAAAAATTTGCCTAGTGAAAATTTGTCTCAAGACATAGGCTCAGGATGCATACAAAACCCAAAAACCACGTTGGAGAGCCGTCAAATGAAAGCATGGACTAATACTTATAAGGTAGTTCAGGGTGATAAAATTTAGTTCACAGTTTGTTCATAAGATCTTTTACAGCCCCCTGCTATGTAAAGAAATTTATCTCCTAAAATGAGATTTTAGCTTTAGCCTCCCTGACTTACAGTCTAAGGCAGTTAAAAAGAGTTGTCAAACTATAGCAGCTTTCCTGTGATGCTGGATCAAATTTAAATTGATGTAGATGCTACTTTCCTTAGGGGATATTTCAGCCATTGGGAAGGTGAGACAGCCCAGGAACAGATTATTAAAAGATTATAACCAACTCTCACATACTCAAAACGAAGGTCCAAAGGAAGTCCTTATTCTGTTTTTCCAATCTGCTGAAACTATTTTGTCTACTTACATGTATTTTTCTCTGTTTCAATGAAGTTACTGTATGTATTATTTGTGTCTGCATAAATAGATACAAAATATTATGATGTACAATACAGGCAAATATTTGTAATATTGGAATGTGCTTAAAAATTACCCCTATCACCTGGGTAACACAGCTGACATTCTCCTTTCACAATCCTCACCACACTGGAAAATCCTCATTTTTAATGATCATTGTACTGAGATTTAAACTATAGGGAGGCAGATTCTAAACTTGAATTAAAAAAAATAAATCAATCTTCCTCTAATAACTGTAGCATTCAGATCAATGGTTCACTTAACACCTAAGGATTAATAATAATGGAGCTGATATTTCTTTACTTTTAACTCACTTCTTGGATATCTTAGGAAAAAAACATAATTATTGTTGGAAATATAAAAATATCAATTTATTATTTATTCTATAAGTAGTTTTCCATATGGCTATGGAATGGATTGGCTACTTAAATTTTGTCATAACCCAAGCAGGATGAGGGTAGGAATGAAGTCCTTAAGAGAAATTCATTTGAAAAGTTTGTATGTTTCGTTTTTTATTCAGCGTCCCATTGCATCTTCAACTTCTGCCATGAGATTAGAATGATTTACAAACACTGTTAGACCTCAGAGTGATTCCCAGAAGTTAAAGCTGAGTGTACTATTTCAATAAACCACTATAATAAGATATTTTATTAGTATTGTTTTAAATGTACTGCAGTGTACGGTAATTCAGATATAAAATAATTGAAGGCAATTATGCCCATTGTACTAAGGATTACTTCATGCTAATGATACAGAGATTGCTTGGCTCATGGAAGAATTCCCTCTGAAGTTATCCAGGAAGGAAGCTGAAGTAGCTGGTGCTAAGAGAAATAGACATTTTTTGTTGTTCTTTTGTTTGTTTGTTTTTGGGTTTTTTTGTTTGTTTGTTTTTAGATAAGTGATATAGAACACATTGACAATTACTCAGGATAGGAGAAAACAATGATTTTATCAAATGTTCTCACTAATGGCACCTTAAATTGGTTTTCATTGACGGTCTGAATAAAACACATCTTGAGGTCTAAGGTGAAACAAATGGCATTAAGAAAAATATTTTCTATGGAGCCTCAGGTCTAAAGGTAACCTAGAGAAGAGGAAGAACAAATTTCTCTCTTTCTCAAGGCTCTGAAGGTAAGCCACAGCTATGCAACCCATAGCAGTAAATCCATGCATTTCTCACTAAATTTTATTGAAAACTTACCTATTCCAAGTCCTGTGTTAAAGCGTTGTAGCATACTACTTAAGAGGGAGAGCTCTCATCATAGATAATCTAACTTCAAATTTTAGCCCACTACTCCAGGGAGAGAGTTTAACCGTAACAACAACAACAATAATAATGATAATGATGATGATGATAATAACAATAATAATAATAATAATAATAATAATAATAAATACTGGGAAGCCAATCTTGAACATTTAATCCTATCTCTGGGCTTTGCCAGACATGAAGTTTATTCTTGGCATAATGGTCAGCCATTGGAAAATGTTTAAGGATAGGAGGAAAAGGATCTATTTTAACTAAAAAAAAAAAAAAAAAAAAAAAT
>NW_007727774.1:250012-253816 GCF_000696425.1 Galeopterus variegatus
TTTTAAAAAAAAAAAAAAAAAAAAAAAAAAAATCACGCTGGCTGTTGGGTCAAAAATGTATTGTAGAAAGTCAGCACTGGGAACAAAGAGATACATTAAAAACTATTGCAATGGTATAAGTAAAATACAAGTGTGGCTTGGATTAGGTTGGTACTGGGGAGGGGAGCAGGTAAGTAGATATATTTGAGAAGTTTTAGATGAAGGGCCAGCAGCATTTGATGGTGAATTAAAAGGAATGAAGGTTAGAAAAACAGAGGACTCAAGGATGTTTCCTGAATTATTTAGCCGGAGAAACTGGGTAGATGGTGCAAATATTAAATTTAAGATCCAAATAGATTTGCCAAATAAGAAAAAGACACTTGTCTATATAAACCTGTGGTTCAGTAGTGATGTCAGAGCTAAACACAGAGATTTGGAAAGTTATTTTTGTGCAGGCATTATTTTAAAACTTAGGATTGGATATGACCACCTAGAAAGAGAGTTTAGAGTGTATAAACCTATTTTTATTTTGCGCCTCATTCATACAAGGTGTTGATAATTGGTCAGTGAATGCAATAAAACATACTAAAGCATAGATGTCCATAACACTATTCATACTGAGGGGTTGATGATTAATTCTAGACCAATCCTTTCATCTTTTCATTTTTGTTGTAGCAATAAGTATACTAAAGTAACTGCTCTAATGTTGAGATTTAACACTGATGTGCCTTAGTTTATGGTCAGGATGAGCAAGGGGGTAGTGGTGGATTTGGCACCTCTTTAATCCAGCCACCTATATTGTCGACTGATCCACAAAGGGCCAATCTCACAGAAGACCCAGATTACATGTTCTTGGTTTTATGCTGAATTTGGGGCCTTTTAAAAAGTGTTTCTTTTCTCTATTTGATTTTTATATTTCTGCCTTAATATTACTTTCTCTCTCTATGTTCCAAGAGTGAAGCCAGTTGTCAGGAAACCTCTGGATAGGTCACCAAGATTGTATTGCTCTGTCAAGTCCTTCTTGCTTTTGAACATTGTGCTTTAGGAATTGGCATCTGGTCATTGTTAAATTTGCCACCTTCCTGACTGCCTGCTTTGAAAATTCATCAGTGTGTCACTTATCAATTTATTTATTTTCTGATAGTTGAATTGCTGAGGTTATATTTAGAATGACTTGAAAATAGACATACAGCTATTCATTTCCTCTTAACCTATGAAAGTTCCCAAATTGAGAGACCCAGTTTGCCCTGGGATGGGATATTTGTATTTATTTTTAGTTTGCAAAGTCAGAGTGTGAAATATGTAGCCTCTCACTGGTATGGATGCTACTGGAGCTTTATTTTACAATGTGATATATAATTTTTCAAGTGGAAAAGGTTGAGGGTCCTACTGAAAAGATAGATAGACAGACGGACAAAGATTTAAATGCACAATTCTCTTGATGATACTATATCAAAAGAAGAAGTTTCAACTTCTTATAGTTTAAAAAGTCCCTTCAGTTTTGATTTTAACCATGTAGTTTTTGCTTTCAGCAGATTGATATCCCCGATATTGTTTTATGATAGTTTTTATATTTAATGTGATTTTTTCCAGTCAGATATAAGAGCTAGAATATGAAAAGTAGCTTTTTTGTATTTCTTTTTTTTTTTCCTTCTCAACAAACAACAAATAAGTTTGACTTCATTACAAAATGCATCTTTAATTTAATTCCTCTTCTTGGGGGAGATGATAGAAAAGCATTTTCTCCTCATTGAAAGCTTGACCCAGTAGGACCACAGGGTTGTGTCTCTGCAGTATTTTCTGCTTCATCTTTCCCAAAGCATGATCCATGATGCAAAAATATCCTCCTTCTACCTTGACCACTTACAGTGATTCTTAGATGACTGCCATCTGTCGTCTCCCTGTATCCTCTATCTGACATTGACAATCACCACACTGAGACCAAATGCAAGATACAATCTGAAATTGCAGTGAGACATACATTCAGAAGGTGTGTTTTTCAGGGAAGCTCGATGTTTCAGTTCTTTACCTTTGGTAGCAAACTTTCTTCTGGTTAGTGCTGAATTCTAATATAGTTATAGGGAAATGGGAATGGGGGTGGCTAGTGAGGTTTGTAATAGACATAGCTGCCAGCAAAGTTTCTACACACTACTCCCAGAGAACTGACATTTCCAGGGAAATGAATTTTATTTTTCCTTTGACCCATATTTAGAG
This sequence comes from Galeopterus variegatus, assembly GCF_000696425.1. NCBI lineage: Eukaryota > Metazoa > Chordata > Mammalia > Dermoptera > Cynocephalidae > Galeopterus > Galeopterus variegatus. The sequence continues at coordinate 252,206 of NW_007727774.1, forward strand.
AAATAATAGAGTTACAGGGTCTAAAAGGCAAAAATTGTTCCGATGAGGGCTTCGTGGAAAAAGCAGGGATTCCTAAACCCGAGTTTGTGATGTCTGTGGATGTCTCCAGTGTTATCAAGTAGTGTTATGAGGTTGTTAAAACATTCTTAAATCAGTATTCATGTTAGGAATATATGGAGAAAACAGAATCAAACAAAAACTAGGCACTCTAATTTCAGGAAGATAAGGGTTCAGCAAATTTAAATGATGATTTAATTCTCTGTTCATTCTGTTACTCATTTTCCCCACAGCAAGCCTCTAAAAATTGTCATATCTGAGCTTTCTTGCTCCAGTGGAATTAAACTCAGTTTTAGGTCCTATTTCCATCTAGCATGAAGATTTTACAGATTAGAGGTCAAAATGGCACAAACTACATACCATTATTACCTTAGACAGAACATGTATTCTTGAAGGAAGGTGTTTAATTTTGTAATAATATCCCCCACCTCTAAACAAAACGAGGCCTTAATACTTGATCAGTCCTATATTTCTGTAAATATGTATGTGTCCTGCTTGGGTTTTTCCCCACAAATTAAGACACTAGTGAATTTATCTCTCTCTTTTTTTTTTTCCTTTTTGATGATGATGTAATTGTCTGCTTTAATAAAATTGTCCCCACGGTTTAGAAAGACTTTCTGTTGAGGTCTTTTCATGCATGGTCATCACCTATAAAGTGGTAGTCACAACTAATGTTAGCCTATCTATTTTTATCTCTGATGAGTATTATCTGAATTTCATGTATGCGTTAAGGAACAAGGTGGCAAAATAGTTGTATGCTCTTATAAATCTCACATACACTAAGGCAATCAATGTGTTATTCTTGTAAGTAGTATATACTTTATTGTCTTAAATTACTTTGCTAATAGCCATACATAAATCACACAGAACCAGCGGAAGAATTTTAGTGGTTAGTCATAGTAAAAGAAGGATTTCACAGATTGTCAAGTCTATGGTTAAAGAAAACATATGAAAAACACTTCAGCAAATAGGGCTTGACACAGACTTCATGAATACAACCCCAAAAGCATGGGCAACCAAAGGAAAAATAAACAAATGGGATTATATCAAACTAAAAAGCTTCTGCACAGCAAAAGAAACAATTAACAGAGCTAAAAGACAACCAACAGAGTGGGAGAAAATATTTGCAAAATACACATCTGACAAAGGACTAATATCCAGAATATATAAGGAACTCAAACAACTTTACAAGAAAAAAACAAGCAACCCAATCAAAAAATGGGCAAAAGAGCTAAGCAGGCATTTCTCTAAAGAAGATATACAAACGGCCAACAGTCATATGAAAAAATGCTCAACATCACTCAGCATCCAGGAAATGCAAATCAAAACCACACTGAGATACCATCTCACCCCAGTTAGGATGGCAAAAATCCAAAAGACACCGAAAGATAAATGCTGGCGTGGCTGCGGAGAAAAAGGAACTCTCTTACATTGTTGGTGGGAATGCACAATGGTGCAACCCCTATGGAAAATGGTTTGGAGGTTCCTCAAACAATTGCAGATAGATCTACCATATGACCCAGCTATCCCACTGCTGGGAATATATCCAAAGAA
>NW_007727774.1:253826-262535 GCF_000696425.1 Galeopterus variegatus
TTCTCACTCATTGGTGGGAGCTAAAAAATAAACAAATTAATTCACCCACATACACACACAAAAAAAACCAGGGGGGGGGGAAGAAGATATAACAACTATACCTTTTTGAAGTTGTTACAACAAGCAAACGGAAAGGACATTCTTGGGGGGGAGGGGAAAGAGGGAGGAGGGAGGGAGGTGTCGGTGATGGGCCATAATAATCATATACATTGTATATTGACAAAATAAAAATTTAATGAAAAAAAAATTAAAAAAAGTAAGGTCAAAGAATAAAAGATTCCCAATAAATAATTGGTTTCAATTTGGTATCAGCTAATGATGAATATTTCTATAGAAAATTAATAAGGAAACTTCATTTTGTTTTATATTTATGCCAAGTCTGTGAAATTCAGTGTCTGAAGAACTTTGGAAGGTTTTCCTTAGTGTTTAGTATTACAGGCTTTTAGTTTAGAGAAAGGAAATAATCATCACTTAAGAGATCTCATGAGGATTTATTTTAGTGTTATTTCATCTCAGTTAAGAGTTTATCAGTTCATTTGTTCAACAAAAATTTATAAATAGATACTGAATAATTTTGCATGCCCCCTCCAAAATAAACCAAATAATAAAACCAAAATAACAAATTGGGTAAATAAATAAACTCTGACTCATTCATTCATTCCTTCCAAACTCATTTAACAGAATAAGAAAAAAAAAAAACTAATTTCTATAATATGCAGTTTCTACCAATGTCCAAGTAAAAGTTAACTCAATTTAATTGTCAAAGAATATTATTATACAGCTCACAGGAGCCTAAAATAAATAAATAAGGAAAAACAGAGAACATCACAAATAATTGAAGAATTCAATATTCAAACAAAAAGATATAATTTTAACCTGTTAAGACTGGCAAATAAAAGAAAGTCTGAAAATATGCAATGCTCAAAAATCAGTTAAAATACATAGAGTTTTTGGAGAGCTATTTTGCAATATCTACCCACATTTTAAACTCATGCTATTTGATTCAGCTAATTACACTCTAGGAATTTATCCCACCAGTACACAAGTTTGGAAAGATAGGTGTTTATTTTCATTACATATTTGTTTATAGCAGTTAAAAAGGGAAACAAACTAATGATCCTTAATAAATGAATAGAGTAATTTAGATGTTTGGATGAGGAAATTGTGGTATATATACATCATGGAATACTACACTGCCATAAAAAAGAATGAAAATTTTCCCATTTGCAACAACATGGATGAGCTTGGAGAAACTTAGGTTGAGTGAAATAAGCAAAGCACAGAGGGATAAATACCACATGTGCTCACTCATATGTGGGAGCTAAGAAAGAAAGACAGAAAGAAGGAAAGAAAGACCACAGTGGTGCATTGGACTTGCAGAGGAAGAGAACATACCTTGGTATACAAAGTGGAGTGGTGGGGGGGGAAGAGGGAGAGGAAGGGAGGTTGGGGATAACTGGGTGGGGGAGATGGGGTAAAATCTCAATTTGTGGTGGTAATGGTCATGTTGCCAATATGGATCTGGCCTTCACATCTAGGTCATGAGGGAGCACAATCAGCTTTTTATCTCATGAATATTCATAACCAATAAAAAAATATATTATGGTACATCCACACAATGGATATTGTAATTTTAAAAATTTAGTTATATCTATATTTTCTTTTTAAAAATAAGTTAAATAATATGTGCTGATATGAAAGATTACCAAAATACATTAAGTGAAAAATCCAAGGTGCAGAAATATCAGAATACTATTATCTTAACTGTTTAAAAAGGATAAAGACACATACTTCTGGGATATATATGCACACACTGTATTTTAGGTTTAAAAGATTTGAGGGAGAAGTAGTGGCATTTTTACTTTTCATTTTGAAGCCTTCATATTGTTTACAATGTTTACCTTGCACATATTAATTATGACATTTTGAGATGTTAGAATGATTAAAGGGAAAAGTGGAGAAAAGTGATGCAACATTTATTGAGCATTCATGATATTTCAAGGATTGTGTTTTTTGCTATATACATGTCTCTATGATTATCCTTTCAACAACACTTCAAGGTAAATATTTCCTCACTTCATAAATGACAAAACTAAAGCCCAGAGATGTTATGTTGTCTGGCCAGTGTCACACAGCTAGTTAGTGTTAATGAGACCAAATGTAAAATGATAGCAATAATAATAGCAATAACAATAATAATAACAACAACAATAATAACAGCCACCACTAACTTTTGGCATGAATTAAGTTCAAATATATTATATATTTGTTTTTCCAGTCCCAGTAATGACCAAATTCCCATTTATAACTAATTAAATTGGGTTCAAATATGCTATGTAATTTATTAATGGTAACAAGACTGATTTGAACATGGTTTGGTCTACTTCCAAGCCCAGGTCCTTTCTGCTTCCTTATATCATTTATTGTGACTTAAAGGAGATATGGGAAACAAGGACAAAAATTAGAAGGTCTCATAATATTCCAAGTGAGAGACTATCAAAAAGAGAAAAAAAATCTGAGACAGGTTTAGGAGGTAAAATCAGTAAGACATGGTGATCAATTGAACATTATGGTCCAGGTATTAAAAAAATCAAAGATGACCATGAAGTTTCTAGGTGGCTGTTGATGGCAATTACCAAAATAGAAGTTGTAAGAGAAGAATAGTTTGGTGGAATGATAAAGTCGTTTTCATGTATGTTAACTTTCTGATGTATGTGGTACACCCAGGTGGGGAAGATAATTGGGTTTAATACTTCTCTCTGTTATAGTTATCATCCACGTCATCCAAGTTTAAATTTGAGAATTATCTTTAATCCCTTCTCCCTCTTCTAACCCTCTATATAAACAAGTTCTATAAAGAAAGAGAACAAAACAAAACAAAACAAAAAAAAAAAAAAAATCACCACAAAGTCTCCTGTATCTATTTTCCATTTTCATTTGCCTGGCAGCCCTTAGTTCTGGCCATCGCTACCTTTTGTCTGTAATGTTTTAATATCATTCAAACTCCTATACGGGAACTAATTTATCTTCCTTCTACCCATGTTGCATGCTATCTCTAGAATAATGTTTCTAAAGTACAGTTCATCCTTCGATAAAAACAAAAGCAGAAAGAAACGTCACCTAGCTATTGTAAATAGAGCTGTAATAAACATGGGAGTGCAGGTATGCCTTCAACCTGATGTTTTCCAGTCCTCTGGATATATCCCCAGGAGTGGGATTGCTGGATCATATGGAAGTTCTATTTGTAGTTGTTTAAGGAACCTCCATACTGTTCTCCATAATGGCTGCACTAATTTACAGTCCCACCAACAGTGCAGGAGCATTCCTCTCTCTCCACATCTTCACCAGCATTTGCTATTCTCTGTCTTTTTTATAATAGCCACTCTGATTGGGGTGAGGTGATATCTCAGAGAGGTTTTGATTTGCATTTCCCTGATGATTAGTGATGCTAAGCAGTTTTTCATATACCTGTTGGCCATTTGTATGTCTTCCTTTGAGAAATGTCTATTCAGCTCCTCTGCCCAATTTTCAGTTGGATTATTTGTTTTCTTGCTTAAAGTTGTCGGAGCTCTTTGTATATTCTGGATATTAATCCTTTGTCAGACGCATTTTTTGCAAATATTTTCTCCCATTCTATATATAGGATGACTTTTCACTCTATTGATTACTTCCTTTGCTGTGCAGAAGCTTTTTAGTTTTATATAATCCCATTTGTTTATTTTTCTCTTTTGTTACCTGCGCTTTTGGGACATTATTCATAAAGTCATTGCCCAGTCCTAAATCCTGGAGCATTTTCCCTATGTTTTCTTCTAGGAGTTTTAAAGTTTCAAGCCTTATATTTAGGTCTCTAATCCATTTCGAATTGATATTGGTATATGGTGCAAGGTACAAAGCAAGTTTCATTAACCAACCTAAATGTCCATCAGTGTATGACTGGATAAGGAAATTGTGGTAGATATACACAGTGGAATGCTACTCAGCCATAAAAAAGAGTGAAGTTCTACCACTTGCAACAACATGGATGAGCCTGGAAAACATTATCCTAAGTGAAACAACCCAGGTACAGAAAGAGAAATATCGCATGTGTTCACTCATAACTCGAAACTGAATCCATAAATAAATTAACACTAAAGAGAGAGAGAAAGAAAGAAACAACAATAACAATAATATGTTGAACTTTTAGAAATCTAGAGGTGGAAATGGGGAGGAAAGGGGGAGAGGGAGGGATGCTAATGAGGAATTGGTCAAGGGACACAAAGAATGATTGCTTTGCTTATTGTAATGATGAATAAGCTAACTGTACTGATGTAGCCACCACGCATTGTACACAATTACTGAAAATCAACGTTGTACCCCACATGTATGTATAATAAAAAATAAAAATAAATAAAATAAAATAATACAGAAAGAAACAAAAATATCTAAGTCCTCTTAGTATCAACAAAATAAAATCCAAACTCCAAAACAAGTACTGTAATTAATTGGGGATATGGGGTTGAATGAGCTCTTAACGCATGCTTAAAATTTGAAGTGTATGACTATATCTGGAGTAAGATGCTAAATAAGAGACAGCAGAGAGAAAGAAAGAGAGGATAACCACAGTATAATATTTTATACAGTGTCTGGTAATACTTCTGGTACATGCCCAGTGGATTTTAGCTATGATTATTATTTCTATTGTTCAAAAATCAGTAAACTGAAATCAAGTTAAAACACTGGATCCTCGAGCAAAACATTCAGAAATGCCCTGCTTAATAACTTAGGGTAATTACAAAGTGAACATCTTTGATGGAGATTTGCCACCCATATTTCATGAAACTCCCTGCAAAGCATTAATAACTGTCAAGGATTTTATACTCGTCATCACTCATAAATGGCTGTGTATGTGGAAATAAAAATAAAATAAAGATGAATGTAATATGGAGTAAGATGTTTGGTGTCTTATTTATGAGGAACTTTTTTTATAGACCCGTGTTCCAATACTTAATATTTAAAACTTAATACTTAACTTTATAAGTAGGCCAATACTACTGTCCCATATAAATATAATACAAGCCACATATGTAACTTTAAATATTTCAGCAGGAACATTTAAAAAATATGAAGAAACTGATTAAATAAATTTATGTTAATTTGTTTTATTTAATTATGTAATCAAAATGTTGTCATTTCAACATGTCAGTATAGAAAATTAGCAGCGATATTTTACAATCCTGTTTTTTGTACTGTCTTCAAATCTGTTGTGTGTTTTTACACTTACAACATCTCCATTAGACTGACCACATTTCATTTGCTTAGTAGCCATACCTGACTAGTGGCTACCATACTGAACAGCACAGCACTAGACCACAAGCTCCTTAAATATCCTTGGAACTTACTATGTAAAGACTCACCTCTGTATCCTCAACTCCTAGCTCAGAAGCTAGCATGTAGCAGTTGCTAAGTGTTTAATTAATAAAAGATGTCTTTTATGGTAATATAGAACTGCTTTTCCATGTGTAAGAAGGCCACTTTTAGGTATTTTAGAAAGAAATAAAAATGAAAGAACAGAAAGCAGTATTGTGTGTGTGTGTATGTGTGTGTATACACTGTAGGGTGTTGGGCCAGGCAGCAAGAGCAAGGTGTATACCTTTACTTTGTTGCTAATGTTTTGGCATATAAATCATCAGATTGGAAATACTCTCTGGAATGTTCCCCTTTTGCTATACACAATATGTTCATGCAGCTTTTTCATCATCCCTGTTAGATAACAGGAGCATTTGAAGGCAGTGTCCTTTTCTCATTCATCTTAGTTATCCCCTGCAGTGTACATAACAGAGCATTAACGCCATAAAGATGTATGCCATGCTTTAAAGTGGATTTCCTTATATCTGTCTTTTACAGTTTATTCACCATAACCTATGAGGAATCTGCCTGCAGCTTACACAGTTTTCAGTGAAGGTAAGTGGAGGTTACCTCAGAGAAGATGGCACAGTGTGAAAAAATAGAATTTTCATGCATAATCAAAGTGTATGCAAACAAAAGTTGCTACAGAAGTTTTTCGATAAACTGTACAGGACACACAAGTAAAGTCACTAAGGGCAAACAAATATTAGTTTTTGCCAGGGGCCAGCACTATTCTTGTAATAAGGTGATTAAACAATATTTTGCTTTCTCTTTTATGTTGATGTCTTTGGGATAAGTACATTATTACATGAAGAGTGAAGACAGGTATAAATAGAATACTTTTAGAACCCTTAATACGGTGATTTACTCTCTCCGCTCTGTTGTTAGTAAAGATTATTATTTTTTACTTGTTTATTGCCTTTTACCACCACCAAACTATAAGCTCCATGAGAGCAGAGATTATATCTTTTTTATTCACCAGTATATACCAAATGTAGTACAATGTTAGGCATGTAGAAGGTGCTATATAGCTATATATGTAATAAATAAATGGGATGATTTATCACATTATAATTAAATTCATGTTTCTTGCAAGTGGATGATCCAAATTTAATTTAGAAGTGGGAAACAAACACTGGGTAATAATTTTTGAAGCCTTTATCCTATAAGTAAATATTATTTACTGGATGTTTTTTCTCAAATAACTCTAAAGATTTTGCTCAATTTCTGATTATTTTAAACTATTTGGTTTACGTCCATGATCTGTGGAATTTAGTAAAACCTATCCAATTTCATTTCACTCACCATCTAAAATAACATACTGCTTTTTTAAAAAGTGAAATGAATGGTGAAGTGGCTTATTTTTTTAATTTGAAAACTTCAGTTGCTGTTCTTTTGCATGTGAGCTGGAACTTAATGAACCTACTTAGTTGAAGTCGAGATAAAACTTAATTACAAGATGGGCCATAATAATCATATACAGTGTATATTGACAAAATAAAAATTTAACGAAAAAAAAAAGCAACAACTGTATTAGACAGGTCGTCAAGAGGAATGCAACCAATAGGAGAGACATATCAATAGAAAAACAGGTAGATAGATATATAAATAGATTCATTACAAGGAATTAGCTTATGTAATTATGGAGGCTGAAAACTCCCAATATCTGAGGTAAGCAAGCTGGCGACTCAGGAGAGTGAATAGTGTAGTTCCAGCCCAAGTCCGAAGACTTGATAACCAGGACAGCCAATGGTGTGTGTCCCATTCTGAAAGCTGATAGGCTCAAGATCCAAGAAGAGTCAGTGATTCAATTTGAGTCTAAAAACGGCAAAAGGTTGATGTCTCAGCTCCAGTAGTCAGACAGGAGGAGTTCACACTTGCTCAATGTTTTTATTCTTTTCAGGCCCTTAAATGATTGGATGATGGCCACCCACATTAGGGAGAACAATCTACTTTACTCAGTCTACTGATTTAAATATTAATCTCATTCAAACAATCTCACAGATACATCCAGAAAAATGTTTGACCAAATAGGTGGACACCTTGAGGCCCAGGCAAGTTAACACGTAAAATTAATCATCACAGCAACTCCCCAAAAGGAACCATTGAGATATTACAAATAATGATTTTGTTAACATTGCATTGTTCTGTTTAGCTCAGTTCAATTTTGAATCTTTTTAAAAAACTATCTTGTACTTCTAATATAATAAAGTGAACTAATGATTCTACGGAGGCCAGCTAAGCCTAGCCATAGAAAATAGTATGATTATCTACTATGACAATATATTTTTGGTTAGAAAGAGCCATTGCATAATTACACAATTTCTTAATATCTAATAAAGTATGGAAATAACTTGCTTGAACCTTCTCTATTTACCCACAAATAGGAGCAATTTAAGATCAGGTAGCAGTGGTTGTAATTAACACTAGTCAAACAGTTTTTGCTCCAGAACTTTTTTTTTTTTTTTAAATGAACATATGATCACTTTGTGCTCCAGCATTTAGAAGACAAAAAAAAAAAAAAAAAAAAAAAAAAAAAAAAAAAAAAAAAAAAAAAAAGATGAAGTTTCTGGTTGAAGCAGGGGCAAAAGGGGAAGATGGATTCAAGCCTTGGCAGTTGTTTTAATGAACTACAAAGATGTCAGATACTAATACTACTGTTGGGGATGGAACTAATGCTTGCTGTGTAGACTCACTGTTATAATTAATGTTTGTTTTAAGGAGTTGTGTTTAAACACATCACATCTTAAATTTGTTAGTTCATAGTTTATAGCAAACCAGTGTGATGCAGTAGAAGAGCACTGGCTTTGGAAAGAGATAAACATGGTCTTGATTCTCAGCCCTAGCACTTATTGGTTGTGTGGCCTTAAGTTACTTACTCTTCCAGGTTTGATTTTCCTTACTGAGATAATCATGGCACCACCTGCACACATTCACTCCTCAGCACACCCCCTTCCTTAAAACAAAAGAAAATAGATAAATAAGCAAACAAATATCAAAAACAAGACATGGGACACACTCTGCCTTTATTGCTTCTCCATTACCATTTGTTCCATGACATTTTTTGACATATTTTAAATCAATTGATTTTTTAAAGTTATTTATTATTAGCATATTGATTATTACAAATCATTTTTCCCTATGCCCTTTACCTGAACTATCACTCCCCAAACCCCAGTCCTCCCTCCCCCCATTCTCTAGTATCCTTAGGTTTGATCTCTCTTTCTGGAAGTTCAATGTATTGTTGTGGATTCTTTCTTTCTTTCCTTTCTTTTCTTTTCCTTCCTTCCTTCCTTTCTCTCTCTCTCTCTCTCTCTCTCTCTC
>NW_007727774.1:262768-278237 GCF_000696425.1 Galeopterus variegatus
CTCTCTCTCTCTCTCTCTCTCTCTCTCTCTCTCTCTCTCTCTCTCTCTCTCTCTCTCTCTCTCTCTCTCTCTCTCTCTCTTTCCTCTTTCTCTCTTTTTTCTCTTTTCTCTTTCTCTGTCTTTCTTTCTCTCTCTCTCTTTCTCTTTCTTTCTCTCTCTCTTTCTCTCTCTCTCTCTCTTTCTTTCCACCAAGTTATGAGTGAGAACTTGCAGTATTTCTCTTTCCTTGTCTAGCTTATTTCACTTAATATAATTTTCTCCAGACTCATCCATGTCGCTGCAATTGGCAGAATTTCTTTCTTTTTATGGCTAAGTTGTATTTCATTGTGCCTGTGTACTACATTTTTCTTATCTAGTCACCTGTCAATGGTCACTTAGTTTGGTTACATATTTTGGCTACTGTAAATACAGCTGCAGTGAACATGGGAGTGCAGGTATCCCTTCGACATGATGATTTCCATTCCTTTGGATATATACCGAACAGTGGGATTGCTGGATCATGTGGAAGCTCTATCTGTAGACGTTTGAGGAAACTCCATACTGTTTTCCATAATGGCTGTGCTAATTTACAGTCCCACCCACAGTGTACAAGAGTGCCCCTTTCCCGCCATCCTTGCCAGCATTTGTTATTCTTGGTCTTTTTAATAATGGCTAGTCTGACTGGGGTGAGATGATATCTCAGTGTGGTTTTGATGTGCATTTCTCTGATAACTAGTGATGTTGAGATGTTTTTATGTACCTGTTGGCCATTTGTATGTCTTCCCTTGAAAAATGTCTATTCATCTCCTTTGCCCATACTTTAATTGGATTATTCCTTTTTTTACTGTACAGTTGTTTCAATTCTTTGCATATTCTGGATATTAATCCCTTGTATAGTTTGCAAATATTTTCTGCCATTCTGTAGGTTGTCTTTCCACTCTGTTGATTGTTTCCCATGCAGTGTAGAAGCTTTTCAGTTTGATATAATCCAATTTATTTATTTTTATTTTCTTAATTATGCTTTTGGGGTCTTGCTCATAAAATCTTTGCCCAGTTCTACTTCCTGAAGTGTTTCCCCTATGTTTTCCTTTAGTAATTTTAAGGTTTCAGGTCTTATATTTAGGTGTTTAATCCATTTTGAGTGGATTTTGGTATATGATGAGAGGTACCATTCCAGTTTCATTCTTCTGCTTACGGATGTCCAATTTTCCCAGCACTGCATATTGAAGAGACAGTCTTCCCCAATGTATATTCTTGTTGCCTTTGTCAAAGATTAGTTGGCTGTAAGTAGATGGGTTGATTCCCAGTTTTTCTATTCTGTTCCATTGATCCAAGTGTCAGTTTTTATGCCAGTACCATGCTGCTTTGGTTACAATAGCTTTGTAGTATAATTTGAAGTCAGGTAGCTTATGCCTCCAGCTTTCTTTTTTTTTTTTTTTTTTTTTTTTTTTGCTAAGGATTGCTTTGACTATTCATGGTCTTTTGTTGTTCCATATGATTGATAGGATTGTTTTTTGTAATTCTGTGAAGAACGTCATTGGTATTTTGATGGGGATCGATTGAATTTGTAGATAGCTCTGGGTAATGTGGACATTTTCATAATGTTAGTTCTTCTAATCCAAGAGCATAGAATGTCTTTCCACCTTTTTTTGTCTCCTTTAATTTCCTTCAGTGGTGTTATGTAGTTCTCGTTATTGAGATCTTTCACACCCTTGGTTAACTTGATTTCTATGCATTTTATTTTTTTCATGACTATTGTAAATGGGCTTGCTTTCGCAACACTCCTATTTAACATAGAATTGGAAGTAGTAACCAGTGTAATCAGGCAAGAAAAAAAAAAAGGGCACTCAGACTGGAAAGGACAATGTCAAACTGTCTTTGTTTGCAGATGGCATGGTCTTATGTATAGAAAAACCTATAGACTCTACCTAAACACTCTTAGAGCTGATTAACAATTTCAGTAATGTTGCAGGATACAAAATCAACACCCAAAACTAAGTGGCATTTTTATACTCCAGCAATGAACTAGCTGAAAAAGAAATCAAGCAAGCAAGCCCATTTACAATAGTTGTCAAGAAAAATAAAATATCAATGTATCAATTTAACCAAGGAGGTGACAGGTCTCTACAATGAGAACTACAGAACACTACTGAAAGAAACTAAACCAGACACAAAAAAGGTGGAAAGATATACCTTCCTCTTGGATGGGAAAAGTTAACATCATGAAAATGTCTTTTCTACCCAAAGCAGTCTACAGATTCAATACAATCCCCGTTAAAATACCAATGACATTCTTCACAGAAATATAAGAAAAAAATCCTAACATTTATATGGAACAATGAAAGATCCGAAATTGCCAAAGCAATCCTGAGCAAATAATAAATAAATAAATAAAGCTGGAGACATAACAGCACTTGACTTCAAATTACATTACAAAGCTCCTTGATATTTGACAAAAGTTTTGTTTCTAAATGAAGTGTGAGAGAAGTCTTTCGAATGTCAATATCACTTTATTCATTCCTGAATTAAAATCTAAGCATACTTATTAGAACCCGGTCAAGAATATAAAGAAATTTAGGGCCGGCCCGGTGGTGCACTGGATAAGTGCGCTGCTTGGGAAGCGCGGCGGCGCTCCCGCCCGAGGGTTCGGATCCCACATACGGACCGGTTCCCGCTCACTGGCTGAGCGAGGCGCTGGAGCAGTGCCGAGGGTTGCGGTCCCATTGCCGGTCCCCAGTCCGGTGCGGGGGCAACACTGAGGGTTGCGATCCATTGCCGGACACGGAAAAAGACAAAAGACAAAAAAAAAAAAAAAGAGTATAAAGAAATTTATATTATAGTGAACCGGGTATGGCAGTAATGGTGGCCTATAAATGGAAAGACATTTTAATATAATGGCTTAAATAATCTTATTAAACACATTATTGCCATCATACCATAAGTAGTCCTAGTGCTTATAATTTAAATGCTACTATTTGAAGATTAAAAATGATTGATTTTTCCCAAGTGCAGTTTGTCCACAGAGTTAATTGTCAAATCCAAGAAAGTGTAAACTACTGTACATTTTTAGGTTTTTTCTTGGCATCAATATAGAATGTTGCATTTGAGTGACAGGCTGATTAAAAAAAGTAACATGGACTTTTATTCTTGAAATTTAGAGAAATTCCTTTCAGTATTCCATTCATACTTTTTTTTTTTTTTTTTTTTTTTATCTTGCTGTTCAGGTTTTTCACTTTGGATGATTTGTTGGCTATGAGAACATGTTATATACTGCTTATATAAAAGCTCAGAGAATGTTGCTCTCTTTACAATTTCAAACTGGATGTGAGGATGTATACAGATTTATATTAATTTGAAATTCTTGTGGTGAACCTCCAAAATAGAAAAGCAGTGCCAAAATGAGTCACAATTGGATCTTTAAGGGATTGTTCTTTTGGCTGTGGGGTGCTTTTCAGCATGCAAAGCTAAAGAAGGAACTTTCGATTTCATCAAAAGTTATTTGATATAATCTTCACTAACGTAAGGGCATAAGTAAAGTAAAGGAGTGCAAGTAATCAAAAAGATCTAGGCTTTTGTTTTCCATTAAAGAACTTTTAAGGTAACACAATCATCTCAAGAGAGCCATTTTGCCTTAATGCAAGTCATTATTATTGGTTAGGGTAGAATGGTAGAGAAGAAACTGAAGAAAATAACATTTGAGTTAGTAAGATACTAAAGCCTTAGAAAAATTAACTGTACTGTATATTCATAGGTATTTACAGATAATAATGTCTTATGGTTTCCATGTGTTTTGCAAACAAAAATGTCAATAACTTGTCAGTGCAGCAGAAAGCTACCTCTAGAATAAATTTAGGAGAGTTTTAGATATATAAAGTAACTCTGAGGCCGGCCCGTGGCTCACTTGGTACAGTGCGGTGCTGATAACACCAAGGCCACAGGTTCGGATCCTATATAGGGATGGCCAGTTTGCTCACTAGCTGAGCGTGGTGCTGACAACACCAAGCCAAGGGTTGAGATCCCCTTACCGGTCATCTTCTTTAAAAAAAAAAATTTACAGTTTTGTCTTTCAAATTCTGGTATTTAATGTACTTGAACTGATTTTTGCTTATGGTGTGAAGTAGGAGTCCAATTTCTTTTATCTTTCTTTCCCCGCAATGGATACTCAATTGTCCCAGCATGACACCTCTGTATAATAATCAAAGGCAATAAAAGAATACCATAGGCAACTAGTACACACTAATATATAATTGTTGTACACAAGTCAGTCCAGCATCATTTTCTCTCACCTCTGGAAATACTTCCAGTGAAATACTTACTATTCAACTGCAGATTTATTCATTCTAGCAACTCATTAATTTTAAAGATTCTATGATGGAAAAATATATAAAAATAATAAATATATGTATTCCAACACAGAATTTTGTGTCTGGTGTCATTTTATTTTAAGAGTCAGAGTTTCTCATTTCCAAAATCTGTTCAGATTAGGCTAGGCAAGGTGTGGGTGGGGAAACTTTAGGTTTAAGACCACATTTAAGGTTTATAAAAGCATAAACTTTTATGTAAAAAATCCTACACACATATGTGAATGTGTGTGTATAATTTTCTTTTTAAATGATGAATTAGCCTAGTGATAGTAGTTTTAAAACTATAACTTTCTTGCATACATCAAATTGCTTTATAATGTTATATCTGAGGATGAATAGACTTAGAAATACTTCTTAAATTGATAACGGCAAGGTCTGTAGTTGAACTCTCCACCTTCTACTGGCTCACACTTGATTTGCTTTAGTATAGGTTACGGGAAAAGAAAAACTATTGGGAATCCATTTAGAGCTGCCTTGCAACAGACAGGTAGAAAGGACTTCAAATTACTATTTTTCATTACTGGAGGGCCCCTTAGGACTACATTGGAAAGAATTCTGTCTATCTCAGATAAGAGTCTCCTAGCAGTTTAATGTGCCAATCAGTTGTGCTCAGCAGCCCAGAATCATCATATTGCACCTATTGAATAGTTCCAGACCATATGTTTCAAAGGATGGAGAATGTGATATGTGACACATTTCTAAAGAATGGTGATGAAGAGCATTAACATGCTGGTGATGTAAAGAGGGAAATGGAAGATACTGAATTGTGTGGTATTGACAGTGACTTGGAATAGAAAAAAAATTATATAAGCAGTAAACACCTCACAGAGTCTATAATCATATGTCTGCTCTAGCCATATTGTCCATTCAGCACTAAACTGCACAGTTCCTCTTCTTTTTGTCTTTAAACAGCAACCTTTGGAAATCCAGGGCACAGAAGTACGTTTAAGAAAGATAGGTGATAGAGGCTTGTTAGCTTCTCTTACAGTTTAGGTTCAGTGTATTTTATATCCTGAGGAGTCACCTTTATAATAAAACTAGAATAAGATTAAGTAGAGCCTGGTCATCAGGTGTGGTTACCAGAAATTTTAAAAAATAACACAAGATCCTGAATTTGATAATATTATAAAAAGGAAGTAAGTGGAAATAGTGTACTTTATTATTATTTGTTTTTATCTTGAGAACCCTTGTCTTAGATAAAGAAATTGGCACATGCTCATTTTTAAGTGGCTAAGAAAAATACACGCACTTAGCATGGAACATGATCTGTCAAAGAATGGTGGCAGTTCTAGTGTATGAGCAAGAAAGACCATTAGAGAGCCAAAGCACTAAAAACAAAATGGTACTTCACTCCCATTCCCAATCCACAATTTAAAATAAGTTGAAGGAAGTCCCATATTGAATATTTTGATAATGTCAAGTTATTTTTTTTTATTGTAAGATAATTGATTATATATATATATATATATATATATATATATATAGTGGGGTACAAAATTAAGTATGAATACATGTGTACAATATGTGGTGATCAAATCAGGATAATTAGTATAATCATGTTAATGAAACATAATCAATCTTTGTGACCCTTACTAATTTTTCGCTAACCTCCCGCCCCACCTCTAATAACCACTGTTCTTTCTTTTTTTGGAAGTTCAATGTATTACTGTGATTGTTTCTTTCTTTCCTCTCTCTTTTTTCTTTTCTTTCTTTCTTTTAGCTCCTACTTCTGAGTGAGGACATGCAATATTTCTCTTTCTTCTGCCTGGCTTATTTCACATAGCATAATTTTCTCTAAGTTCCTCCATGTTGCTGTGAATGGAAGAATTTCATTCTTTCTTATAGCAGAGTAGTATTCCATTGAGTATATACATCATGTTTTCCTCATCCAGTTGTCTGTCCATGGCATATAGATTGATTCCAACTCTTGGCTATTGTAAATAGAGCTGCAGTCAACATGGGAGTGCAGGTGTCCCTTCGACATGATGATTTCTGTTCCTTTGGATATGTACCCAGTGGTGAGACTGCTGCGCCATATAGTAGTTCTATCTATAGTTGTTTGAGGAACCTCCATACTGTTTTTAAATTACATTACTACCCACAGTGTAGAAGTGGTCCCTCTTCTCCGCATCTTCAACAGCATTTGTTATTCTCTGTCTTTTTGATAATAGCTAGCCTAATTGGGGTGAGATGATATATTAATGTAGGTTTTAACTTACATTTCCATGATGATTAGTGATTTTGAACTTTTCTTCATGTATCTGTTGTCTATTTGTATGTTTTCTTTTGAAAAATGTCTATTCAGCTTTTTTGCCCATTTATTAATCAGATTTTTTTTTTTTTTTTTTTTTTTTTTTTTACTGTTAACGTTGTTTGAGTTCTTTGTGTATTCTGGATATTAATCCCTTGTCACATGCATAATTTGTAATGATTTTCTTCTATGCTGCTGGCTGTGTTTTTGCTATTAATTGTTTCTTTTGCTGTGCAGAAGCTTTCTAATTTAATATAATCCCATTAGCTCATGTTTTCTTTTGTTGCCTGTGCTTTTGGGGTCTTATTCATAAAGTCTTTGCCCTTTCCTATATCTTGAAGTATTTCTCCTATGCTTTCTTTTAGCAGTTTTATATTTTCAGGTCTTATATTTAAGTCTTTAATCCATTTTGAGTTGATTTTGGTATGTGGCGAGAGGTACGGGTCTAATTTCATTCTTCTGCATATTGATTTCTAGTTTTCCCAGCACTGTTTATTGAAGAGGCAGCCTTCTCCCCAATGTATGTTAATGATATTTTGATAATATCAAATTATTTTTAAAAAGTGTTTTGCCAACCCTGTTTTGCTTGTGTCCTTAGTATGTGTACCTATCAGATAATTCAGTATGTAATTTTCAGTGTTACAGTTCAGTAGACCATGGCCAGGCTAGCTGCCTTTGTTAAGTGATAGAGTTGAAAGAGTAGGGGCAGAAATATTTTCCATAGGAGGTGCACAAATGCCTCTCTGATGACGTGAAAATTAAGTGAAGTGAGGGAGTTGGCCATGTGGATAGCTGGGGAACAGTTTCCTAGGCATAGGGAATAGCAAATGCAAATGTCTTGAGCCTGGAATGTATTTGCTATGTTTGAGGATCAGCAAGTGGCTCGAGAAGGGTGAGCAAGAAGAATGGAGGATGAAATTTAAGGTAAGGAAAACAATATGAAAAAAGCTCAGGGGTAGCAGATGGCTCTCTGGCATCAGGATTCATTCACTCCTGAAGTCAGACATCCATCCTTAAATGCCACTCAGAGTATCAACATGTAGCTAAAACTATGTTCAGTACCAACTGCATAAACATGGCTTTTTGATCCTTTTAAAGGTCACTGAGTAGGCTGGTAACACCAGGGAACCCAGATGGCTAAGATAAGTAACATAAGATTTGCAGAAAGGAGACAAATGGACGGAAACTAGAATTCTGAGAA
Organism: Galeopterus variegatus; assembly: GCF_000696425.1. Lineage (NCBI taxonomy): Eukaryota > Metazoa > Chordata > Mammalia > Dermoptera > Cynocephalidae > Galeopterus > Galeopterus variegatus. The sequence goes on from NW_007727774.1 coordinate 270,564, forward strand.
CAAAGCTAATAAACAAGACAGTTTTCTGCTTTTTAAACACATGACATCGAATGCTATGTTATTAATTCAGAAAATACACAGTATGATCATAATTATGCAGAACGTAAAAAGAAATTGATGGGCTCTATTAAAATACAAAAACTTGGAATAGCACACAAAGAAACTAATGAATAGTAAGATCTCAGTGACAACACCGGCAGCTAACACATTTTTATTATTTCACAATGTTATTTGAGTCAATGGCATATAGACATGGTCAAAAGCTGTAAGTCCAGTTGAGAGCACTGAGTGTAGTACAAAATTTTAGAAAAATGTCTAGTACAGCCATAAAAGGATATTTAATTTACCATTTAGTACAGGATCAGGTAATTTGTTCAATTTTTGTCTTCCCTTTTTGGAGACTAAAGGGACCATATTAACTAATAGTTTGGGTTTTGGATGCACTATATAGCATTGTATCAGCATTAATCAGGCCAGCTTCAAACAACTGGTGAAAATTGGTCAACAAAATGGTTTTTAAAAGTCTAATTGATTTCTTGACATTGTGATGTTATAACTCAGTATCGTCTTCCACAATAGCTAATATGTTTCAATGAAAATACTTTCTCACTGATGCATATATAAGTACATAGCTTTCATTTTGTCTCTTATATCAGGAATCTAGAACTGTACTATAACATCATGTTACTTTCACATATAATGCTTTATACTTTTTCAATACTTTTATATATATTCACCTTCTTGATGAGATCTCTGTGATCCCCACCCATTTAAATTGAAACCTTTCTTGCCTCCCCCCAAATTCCATAACTTGAACCCTAGAATCTTGCTCTATTTTTCACTTACCACTTTAAAACATACTATATCAATTATATGTCTAATTTTTATTTTCTGCCTCCCCTCTTTAGTCTTGTCTGTTTTACTTACTGAAGTATCCCAAGTACCAAGAATAGTGCCTTACACATAGCAAGGTTTCAATATTTATTAATTGAGTAAAAGAATGAATGAATGAATGAATGAATGAATGACTATTTCCCAATTAGATCCTCAGGTGAGGTAAGTGGGGTGGGTACTGAAAATTACATGCAAAAGAGATGAGAAAACCAGAGTGGTTGGGTGACTTGCCAGATGTCGCAGAAAAATTATTAGAGTGAGAGAGAACTAAAGTACAATCTCCTGACTTCCATACATGTAACATTTCCACTGGATGACCCCTTTCTCTTTTGGCCATCATTCTCACCTCTGACTGCACACTGGAATCACTTTTGGTGCTTTAAAAAATTCTGATGCCTGAGTCTACTCCCCAGATAATCCTGATGCAGGTTATGCAGGTTGGGCATCAGTGTTTTTATCACATTTTCCTGCCTCAATAAATTTGATTTTTCAAATATTAAACAGCATAGTGGTTGAGATCAGATACACCTGGGTTCAAATCCTAGTATCTATGTTATCTTGGAAAGTTCTTCAGTCTGTAAACCTCAGTTTCCTTAGCTCTCTAACAGGAGTAATAATACCAAATGTGAAGGGAAATGCAAGGATCGAATGAAATGATGCATGCAAAAGAGTCTAAAACATAATAGATGTTCAGTAAATGTTACCTTTCTGCCCCTTTTCTCTCTTTTTTTTTTTGTTTCTTGTTTTTTCCTGGTGAAAAGACTTTTGACTATTTCAATATACTACTGAATCCAAGTAAAATTCTAGAGTTATTAAGATTAGTTAACTATTGATGTTGCCAATATGATTTTACTATTCATCAGTCTCTGTTATACCAGAGTCTGAGATTCTGTTTTAATAAGAATTATCAACTCCCTCACACTTTCAGGGTAATTGTGATCACATAGTGAATTCTCTGAATCAGAGAATCAGTAGCACAGTATTTATTTTCAGGGCCTAACAAATAATAAAATGCTTGTTGTTTGTGTTTGATTTTATTTTCTCGCATACATGTCCTTTCAGAAATTATTCCCAGTGTTAGTTCCTATTGTGAGATGACACTAAGGTTTTCTAATTTTTTAGTATAAATTAAAAAAAAATTTCTCTAGGACTAGTATTGATTAACAGCACTTCAAGCTGTGACAGCTTTGGCATGTGTTTATGCATGTCTTTCAAAAAATCTGACTGCATGAGTTAATTAAAATTGTATCTTGTATATAGACCAGAAAATTTCATCAAAGTATATATATATAAACTGATTGTGGCCAGGAAGAGGAATATATGTCTTATTACATTTTTCTTTTTTAAACATTGTTATGGAGGCATAATTTATATGCTAAAAATGTACCTGTTTTAAGTGTACAATTCAATGAATTTCAGTAGCTTTACAGACTTATGAAAACAGTTCAATTTTAGAACATTTCCTTCACACCAAAAAAGATCAGTCATATACATTGAAGTTAATCCCTGTGCCCACTCCTAGACAACCCCTAATCTGTTTTCTGGGTTTACAGATTTTTCTTTTACAGATATTTTATATAAATGGATTATAAAATGCATATTCTTTATATATGCCTTTTTGAACTCACCTTAATGTGTTTGAGGTTCATCCATGCTACAGCATGTATCAGTATTTCATTCCTTTTTATTTCTGAAAGGTGAATAATATATATATAAATATAAAACAGGATTAGTGCCCAGAATTTCCATAACAAACTGCCATAAACTTGGTGACATAAAACGAAAGAAATGTATTCTCTTACAGTTCTGGAGGCTAGAAGTCTAAAATCAAGGTGGTAGCAGGGCCATGATTCATCTGAAGGTTCTAGAAAAGAATTTTTTTGCCTCTTTCAGTTTCTGTTCAGGAGTTCGTTGGCTAGTCACAGCATAACTCCGAACATTGCCTCCATCTTCATATAGCCTTCCTCCCTGTGTGCCTGTGTGTCCTTTCCTCTCCCAATAAGGACATCAGTCATTGAGTTTAAGGCCCTCCATAATCTAGCACTAACTCATGTCAACTTTAATCTGCAAAGATCTTATTTCTAACCAAGGTCACATTCAAAGATAATAGAAGTTCAGACTTCAATGTATCTTTTTGGTGTAAACAATTCAATCCTCTTCAACCACATTTTATTTATGTTTTCATCAGTTGATGGACATTTGGATGGTTTTCGCTGTTTGCCTGTTATAAGTAATGCTTTTGTAAACATTCTGTATAATTCTTTGTATGGAAATGTGTGTGTGTGTGTGTGTGTGTGTGTGTGTAGATTCCTAGGAGTGGAGTTGTTGGGTGTCATGAAAAGTTTATATTTATCTTTTAAAGAAACTGCCAAACTGTGCTGAAAATGGTTTTATAACATTTAACATTCCCACAAACAATGTATGAGGGTTCCAGTTTCTACACATGTCATCTGCTATGCATCAACTGTGCCCACTCCCCTCCAAATTCATATGCTGATACCCTCATCCCCAATGTCATGGTATTTGGTGTTAGTACTTTTGGGAGGAAATTAGGGATAAAGATCAGGTCATGAGGGTGGAGCCGTCATGATGGGATTATTGCCCTTAATAAAAGAGGAAGGAGAAATCTCCCTCTCTCTTTCTATGCGTGCACCGAGGAAAAACCATGTGAGAACATAACCAGGAAGGAGCCCTCACCAAGATTTCCAGTGTGCGTGCACCCTGATCTTGGATTTTCAGCCTCCAGAACTGTGAGAAATAATTTTTGATTGTTTAAGCCACTAATTTGATGGTATTTTATTGTAACAACCAGGAAAGACTAAAACACCATCCAACAGTCAGTGTCTGTTATTTTCATTAAAGCCATCCTAGCGGATATGAAAACATATCTCATTGTAGATTTAACTTGCATTTTCCTAATGATTTACAATATTGAGCATCTTTTTAGATACTTATTAGCCATTTGTAAATCCTTAATGAGATATTTTGCTCATACTTTTAAAATTAGCTTGTTTGTTCTGTTACTGAGTTGTAGAGTTCTTATATATTCTGAGTACTATTTTCTTATCAGATATACAATTGCAAATATTTCAACCACTCTGTGAGTTATATTTTCATTTCTTCATAGTATCTTCGAAGCACAAAATATTTTAATTTTTATGAAGTATAGTTTATTTATTTATTTCCCTTTTATGGATTGTGCTATTGGTATCATATCTAAGAAAGCATTAACTAAGCCGAAATCACTAGTATTTAATTCTAAGATTACTTCCAAACAATTATATAGTTTTAGCTCTTATATTCAAGTTTATAATCCCCCCCCCCCCATTGATTTACTTTGGTATTTTGGGGAAAATATATAAACTAAATATGAGTATAAGAGCCCATTTCGGGACTTTCAACACTGCTCCTCACATTTATATGTCACTGAATAAATACAGCTCTGCATTTGTTTCTTGTAGCTTTATTGCAAATGTTGAAATAAGAAGTATGAATCCTCAACTTTGTTCTTCTTAATTAATTGAGGTAAAATTCTTATAAAAATTACAATTTTAACTCTTTTAAACTGTGAAATTTATTGGCTTTTAGTACATTCACAATGTTGCTTAATTATCAGCACTAAGTAGTTCCAGAATATTTTCATTACTCCAAATGGAAACCCCTTCTACTAGTTTGCTTACACTGCCATAACAAAATACCACAGGCTAAGAGACTTAATAAAATTTATTGCTCACAGTTCTGAAGGCTGGAGGTCCAAGATCAAGGTGTCAGTAAGTTTTTTTTTTTTTTTTTTTTTTCTTCTCAGTTCTCTTTCTTCGGAAACAAATATACCACCAAACAAAATACAGAAAAAAAAATCATAGAGGGAATCCAGATACATAGACACTTAACCTGGTATATACTGACCAGGTTTCAATAACAAAAAAACACATGACATGCAAAGAAACAGGATTATATAACCCCAAAAAAGGAAAAAAAGATAAAGCAGTAAAGAGGAACCATCTCTGATGGTGTCCAGATGTGGGACTTAGCAGAAAAAAGACTTAAAACAGTCTATTATAAATGTGTTCAAAGAAATAAAGTAAACCACACTTAAGTAATTAAAGGAACATGTGTTGACAATGACTCAATATTGATAATATTGAATATCAATATAGAGACAGCATTTGTTTAAAAAAAACACCAAATGGAAATTTTGGAGTTGACAATTACAATAACTGAAGTGAGAAATTTACAATTTACTAGAAACTCAACAGCAGATTTTAGCTGACAGAGGAAAGAGTCAATGAAGTTGGAAAGTAATCAGTAAAGATCATCCAGTATGAAGAATAACATAAAACAAAAGATAAATGAACAGAGTTTCAGAGACTTGGAGACAACATCAATCACGCTATCATATGCATAATGGGATTCCTAGAATGAGGACAGTGATAGAAAAAGGCAGAAAAAAAATTTTAAAGAAGTAATCGACAAAACATTCCTATTCTTTTTTCTTTTTCTTTTGATGTGATATAAGTAGTCCATTCCACTACATTTTATTTTTTATTTTATTGGTTATGAATATACATGGGGTACAGAGCAAATTGTCACCACTCGTGCCTAAGATGTGATGACCAGATCCATACTGGCAGCATGCCCATTACCACAAATTGTGATTGTACTCCCTCTCCTCCACCCAATTATCCCGCCAATTATCCCCACCTTCCTCCCCATGCCCCTTTCCCCACTCCACTTTGTATCCCTAGGTATGTTCTCTCCTTCTGCTACTACAATGCTCCACTGTGGTCTTACTTTCCTTCCTTTTTTCTCTCTTAGCTCCCACTTATGAGTGAGCACATGTGTTATTTATCCCTCTGTGCTTTGCTTATTTCACTCAACATAAATTTCTCAGAGCTCATCCATGTAGTTGCAAATGGGAGAATTTCGTTCATTTTTATGGCAGAGCAGTATTCTGTGGGGTATATATACCACATTTTCCTTATCCAATTGTCTATCGATGGACATTAGGTTGGTTCCATATCTTGGCTATTGTGAACAGAGCTGCCATCTTCAGTGTGATGATTTCCATTCCTCTCGGTATATATCCGGAAGTGGGATTACATTTCTAAATTTGAAGAAAAATATTAATCTTTATATCTGAGAATATCAGTGATACCAAAGTAGGATAAAAATAAGAAGTCCCATATTGAGACACGTGATCTACAAGTGGTTGAAAGACAAAGACACGTGAAAGAAGGCAGTAATAGAAAAAATGGGGAAGAAAAAGGTATAAGAAATATGGAAAACAAATAGAAAAAGGAAGGAGTGAGTAATTCTTGACTGTAATACTCTAAATATAATTCAAAAGCAGAGATTTGGAGACTAGAGAAAATATTTCAAATCTATTTTGACAAGGTCTAATTGCCAGTATATATAAATAACTCTTACAACTCAGCAACAAAAAGATTATTGACCCGATTATAAAATGGACAAAGGTCTTGAATTAACATTTCTCAGAAGAAAATCTACAAATGGCTAATAAGCATATGAAAGCTAATGAACACCATTAGTTATTATTCAGTTTTCAGATTGGGTTCATGTTGGGGAATCCCTAATGCTTAGCCAGATAGCTACACAGGCAATTTATAATACTGCCTTAGCCTTTACTTCCTGCTTGCACAGAGCCTTAAGGTCAGTCAGAGGTGAGAACTCAGTATCTTTTTAATTTACTTTTTTTTAAAAAATTGTTCATTGGGGGTTTTATTATAAATTAGTGTTTAATTTTGTCAAATACATTTTCTGTTTATAAGATGATCTTGTGTTTATTTTCCTTTTTCTATTAATAGGGTTATTAAATTAATTGATTTGTTGAAGGTAAGCCAACTTTTCATTCCTGGGATAATTGGTCATTGTGTATTTTAAAGTTTTGTGGATTCAGCCTGCAAGTATTTTGTTGAGGTTCTATATCTATTTTCGTACACTTTTTTTTCACTATGTCACATATTTATGTTACTCTATTCTTCTTTCACTGAATTTTTCCTTGTTGCATAAATTTTTTTTGTTCTGCTATGTTAACTCCTTTGTTTGCTTTTACTATTTTTTTTCAATTATTTTCTTAATGGCTACTATAGGCCTGTGCCTTAGTTTGCTTGAGCTGCCATAACAAAATAGCACAGACTGGGTGCCTTAAATAACAAAAAAGTATTTTCTCACAGTTCTAGAGTCTGGAAGTCTGCGATAAGGTTGCTGTCATGGTCAGGTTCTAGTGAGTGCTCTATTCCTGGCTTGTAGATAGCTGCCTTTTAGCTACAAGCTCACGTGGCCTTTCCTTGATAAATGCATATGGGGGGTGAGGGGGAGAGAGAGAGAGAGAGAGATAGAGAGATTGATTTACTTCTTATAAGGCCACCACTCCCAGAAGATTAGGACCCCAATCTTTCCATCTCATTTAATCTTAATTACCTCCTAAAAGCCTTATACAATCACTTTGGGAGTTAGAGCTTCAACATATGAATTTGGGGGGGAAATAATTCAATCCTTAGCGGTTGAAAATATTCCTTTTTTACTTATCACATTCTGCTTCAGATTTGTGCTAACTTAATTTCAGTAAATGCATACAATTTGCTTCAGTGCATCTCTATTTTTACCATACTCCTGTGTGTTATTATTGTCGAATATGTTGTACATTTATGTCATAAAACCAATAATACAGTTGTATAATTATATCATATATAATTATTGTTTCAGCTTTCTTTTACAATATGTACAAGAAGAAAAGATATATATATATATATATATATA
>NW_007727774.1:278484-284278 GCF_000696425.1 Galeopterus variegatus
TATATATATATATATATATATATATATATTTATACTCTTTTATATTTACCTATTTACCTTTACTAATGTTCTTTATTTCTTAGTGTCATGCTGTTTCCTTTCAGAAAGGAAAATTAGTATTTTTTGTAAGGGAGATCTGGTAGCTGTAAATTCTCTGTTTGTTAATATGTAGGAATTATCCTTTTTTTACACCTTCATTATTGAAGGAAAGTTTTTCTGGGTATAGAATACTTGGAAGCATTTTTTTTTCCCCTTATGCATTTAATATACCAACTAACTTCCTCCTGGCCTCCATTATTCCTGATTAGAAATCAGCTTTTAATACTACTTTAGTTCCTTTCTATGCAATTAATTTTTGTTCTCTAGCTGCTTTCAAGATTTTCTCTGTGTCTTTGTCTTTCAATCACTTGTAGATCATGTGTCCCAGTATGGGTCTTTTTTGTTTTTATCCTACTTTGGTATCACTGATCTTCTCAGATATAAAGAATAATTTTTTTCTTCAAATTTAGAAATGCTTTGTTCATTATTTTTTTAATTTTTTTTCTGCCTTTTTCTATCACTGTCCTCATTCTAGGAATCCCATTATGCATATGATAGAATGATTGATGTTGTCTCCAAGTCTCTGAAACTCTGTTCATTTATCTTTTGCTTTTTGTTATTCTTCATACTGGATGATCTTTACTGATTACTTTCCAACTTCATTGACTCTTTCCTCTGTCAGCTAAAATCTGCTGTTGAGTTTCTCTAGTAAATTGTAAATCTCTCACTTCAGTTATTGTAATTGTCAACTCCAAAATTTCCATTTGGTGTTTTTTTAAAACAAATGCTGTCTGTATATTTATATTCAATATTATCAATATTGAGTCATTGTCAACACATTTTTCTTTAATTACTTAAGTGTGGTTTACTTTATTTCCTTGAACACATTTATAATAGACTGTTTTAAGTCTTTTTTCTGCTAAGTCCCACATCTGGACACCATCAGAGATGGTTTCTCTTGACTGCTTTATCTTTTTTCCTTTGTTGGGTTATGTAATCCTGTTGCTTTGAATGTCATGTGTTTTTTTGTTGTTATTGAAACCTGGTCAATTTAGACCAGGTTATGTGTCTATGTATCTGAATTTCTCTCTATGAATGGATCTGTTGTTTCAGTTTTTTATTTGGTAGATTGATTTGTTTGATATCTTAACTATAATCATTCTGTAGAGTCTGTCTTCTATGTGGTGTTTGGCCACCAATGTTTCTGCTTTATTTTTTAAAGATTATTTTTATTGTTTTTATTTTTGATGCTGGCTTCATAGGTGTTACCTCTGGGTAGGTTTGACTTAGTAGTAAACCAAAGTCTGCTCATAAACTCCTTAAGTGAATAAAGTTTCCACTGTTTGCTAATTAATATCTGTGTGGATCAGGGTACATGTTTAATCTTCAGTCAGCACAAGTCTGTCCTGAAAATTACTTTCTGGGTACACAAGTCCTCATGGTCAGCTACAGATGGATGAGTAGTCTTTTCTGATTCTTTGTCAACAAAATCACTATTTGTTTTGACAATATCTCTGAGCATGGGGTTTATTCTCTGTATTAGTTCATTTTCTGTTGCTTACAACCTAATACTTGAAACTGGGTAATTTATAAGAAAACATAATTTATTTCTTACAGTTTTAGATGGTGGAAAGTCCAAAACCAAAGGAACACATCTGGTTATAGTCTTCTTCTTGGTGGTAACTCTCAAAGGTGACACATGGTGTCACTTGGCAAGAATGGCAAGACCTCCGCCATGTGCTCTCCTTATAAAGCCAGCTGTTCTCATCCATGACAACCCATTAAGCCATTAACAAATTACTCTGTTAATGGATTAATGGGCAGTCATTATGATCCAGTCACCTCTTAAAGGCCCCAGTTTTCAACACTGTCCCAGTCTGATTTCCCACCCTCTTAAAACTGTTAAGATGGGCACCAAACTTCCAGTGCATGAACTTTTGGGGGACATGTTTGACCCATGGCATTTCTCTTCCTCTAATCAACATAGTCACCTTCCAGCAGGGAGACTTCCAAGTCCTCATGGCCTGCCTTGCCCTGATAGAGCCACATGGAGATGTTACTTGGGGATTAGAGCAGCCCCAGGTTAAAATGCCACTTACTTCCCATTGTTCATGTTGACGTTTAGTAGTCTTTCTTGAATAAACATTTCTGAATTCACTGTATGCCCTTGGCCAATTTCCAGAGTTGATATATATTTTTTTTGATAAATTTTTACCACTTTTATCATTGCCTTTTGCTGAGCTTCTTACTTTGAAATTCCAAAAGTCAAGTAACATTTGACTTCATGCTCCTTTTGAAGGGCAAATGTGATTAGTTATTATATTTATTATATGAAATGTCTATTTCAAGTGAGTGAACACGATTTAATGGAATCATTTGTCAAAGCAATTAAGGGTTAGTACAACAGCTGATCTTTATACTCTCCACATCTGTATATGTATCTCTAAGGTCTTGTTGCTGACTCACATGTTTTATACTTTTAAAATGTTATAGCCAGAGGATATATTTTCAAAAAGAATAAGATGTAGGCTATATAAAAATATGCTTTACTTTCCAGGATTTCTAAGGTTTTATTTCTTTTTATTTCTGCTGTGTTACTATAGGATTGAGAAAATATTTGAAGCTCTAAGATTATGTGAATATGTACTTGGATCTGAAAACTACAAAGTTTTTTAAAAAGTTTTGCCAAATTTCCCTACCTTAATCCATAAAGAGCTGAAAATACTTACTAAATAACAGTATTAATATAAGGATAAAAAGGATCCTACTGTTTTCATAGCTTAACAAGTGGCTTCTGTTGGTAAGCCTATCCAAGAAAAGCTATTAAAAGTCAATTAGAATGTTTTATACTAGAACACTTTCCACACTAAGATGGGAACAGTGTGAATGAATCTTGTAAATAAATCTAGAAGCAGAGAGTGAAAAAGTAGACTTATTTAGACTCTTCAGATATTGCTCCAGTATGTTTCCCCACAGAAATAGCCTAGTTCTATGTAGTAGGATTTTTAAACATGAGAATCCACCTTTATTATTTATTTCCTGTTGGGCAGTGGAAAAACTGTTCTTGAATTATTAGAACATTGTTTATAAAGAAAATGGCCAACAGAAGGAAATTTTTAAAATGCTAGTTCTAAGAAGATAATCACAACCTACATTAGTTTGTATCCTATGCCAAAGTTGCTGAAGCCAAATAAGAAAAAAATAATAATAAAAATGAAGATTTTAATTCAGGTGGATTAATGGCAGTCCATTTCTCTGCTTCTCAATTCTCCTTTTTATTTCAAATTATCAATGTGGCAATAATTTTCACTTTGAGGTGCTATTTTTCTTTTTGTCTTTTTTTTTGGGGGGGGGACCAGTAAGGGGATCGCAACCCTTGGTGTGGTGTCGCCTGCACCGCTCTCAGCCAGTGAAAGCACTGGCCATCCCTATATAGGAACCAAACTCGTGGCAGGAGCATCACTGCGCTACCAGTGCTGCACTCTCCTGAGTGCGCCATGGGGTCGGCCCTGAGGTGCTATTTTTCTAATTGTGAATAAATAAATCATTAAATTTAGATTTACAAAAGGATCATTATATCCACCTATTTAGGAAAGCTAACATATGCAAATCTCTCTGCTTTACACAACTGATACTGATAATTATAAAACAATCTTTTGTTAAAAGAATAAGCTGTTACAACAAGCAAATGGAAAGGACATTCTTGGGGGGGAGGGGAGAGAGGGAGGAGGGAGGGAGGTGTCGGTGATGGGCCATAATAATCATATACAGTGTATATTGACAAAATTAAAAAATAAATAAATAAATAAATAAATAAATAAATAAAAAAGAATAGTAAAATGTTTATTCAAGAAAGACTACTAAATGTCAACAAAAACAATGGGAAGTAAGTGTCATTATATCCTGGGACTGCTCTAATCCATAAGTACCACCTTCACGTGGCTCTGTCTGGGAAGGCAGTCTATGAGGACTTGTTGTGTCTTCCCGCCACCCCCACACCACCATTTGATTCTATATTTATTTAATTTTATATATTTACCTACCACAAATAAGTGAGAACATGTGATATTTCTCTTTCTGTGCCTGACTTACTTCACTTAATAGAATTTTTTCTAAGTCCATCCATATTGCTGTGAATAGTACTATTTCATTCTTTTTTATACCAGAGTAGTATTCCATTGGGTAGATATATCACAGTTTCCTTTTCCACTCAACTGACGATGGACATTTGGGCTGGTTCCAATCCTCGGCTATTGTCAATAGTGCTGCAATAAACATGGGGGTGCAGGTATCCCTTTGACATGATGATTTCCATTCTTCTGGATATATTCCCTGTAGTGGAATAGCTGGGTCATATGGTAGATCTATCTGTAATTTATTGAGGAACCTCCAAACCATTTTCCATAAAGGCTAGATCATTTTGCATTCCCACCAACAGTTTATGAGCATTCCTTTTTCTCTGCTGCCTCTCCAGCATTTGTCATTCTCAGTCTTTTGGATATTAGCCATCCTAACTGGAGTAAGTTGGTATCTCAAAGTGGTTTTGACTTGCATTTCCCAAATGCTGAGTGATGTTGAGCACTTTTTCATGTGTCTGCTGGTCATTCATATAACTTCCTTTGAGAAATGCCTATTCAGATCCTTTGGCCATTTTTTGACTGGGTTACTTGTTCTTTTTTGCCATAAAGTTGTTTGAGTTCCTTGTTTATTCTGGATATTAGTCCTTGGTTAGATGTATATTTTCCAAATATTTGCTCCCATGCTATTGGTTTTCTTTCATTCTGTTAATTGTTTATTTTGCTGTGCTGAAGCTTTGTAGTTTGATATAATCCCTTTTGTTTATTTTTCCTTTTGTTGTCTTTGCTTTTGGGGTCATATTCATAAAGTCTGTAACCAATCCTACTTCCTGGAGTGTTTCCCTTATGCTTTCTTTAAGGAGTTTTATTGTTTCAGGATGTGTATTTAATTCTTTAATCCATTTTGAGTTGATTGTGGTATATCCTGAAAAGTAGGGGTCTAGTTTAATTACTCCACATATGAATATCGAGTTTTCCCAGCACCATTTGCTGAAGAGGCAGTCTCTTCCCCAGTGTATAGGCTTGGTGCCTTTGTCAAAGATTAGATGGCTGTAGGTCTGTGGGTTGATTTCCGGATTCTCTATTCCATTACATTGATCTGTGTGTCTGTTCTATTCCAGTACCATGATGTTTTTGTTATTATCACTTTGTAGTATAGTTTAAGGTCAAGTAGTGTTATGCCTCCAGCTTTACTTTTTATTGCTCAGAATTGCTTTGGCTATGCGTGGTCTTTTGTTATTCCATATGAAACTAGTGATAGTTATTTTTTTTTTTTTCCATTTCAGAGAAAAATGTCATTGGAATTTTTATTGGAACTGCATTGAAACTGTAGATCATTTTGAGTAGTATGGATGCTTTCACAATGTTAATTTTTACAATCCAAGAGCATGGGATATCTTTCCATCTTCTTGTGTCCTCTTCAATTTCTCTCAACAGTAGTTTGTAGTTCTCATCATCGAGATTTTTCACACCCTTGGTTAACTTTATTCCAGAGTATTTCATTTTTTGGTGGCTATTATAAATGGGCTAACTTTCTTGGTTTCTTTTTCTGCATGTTCACTGTTGGGATATAGAAAAACTATGGATTTTTGAGTGTTGATTTCATATCCTGCAAACTTGCTGAAATCATTTATCAACTCTAAGAGTTTTTTTTTTTTTTTTTTTTTTTTTTTTTTTTT
>NW_007727774.1:284288-288638 GCF_000696425.1 Galeopterus variegatus
AACTTTATTCCTAGGTATTTTATTTTTTTGGTGGCTATTGTAAATGGGCTAGCTTTCTTGATTTCTCTTTCTGCATGTTCACTGTTGGAGTATAGATACGATACTGATTTTTGTGTATTGATTTTGTATCCTGCAACTTTGCTGAAATCATTTATCAACTCTAAGAGGTTTTTTGTAGAGGCTTGAGGCTTTTCAATATATAGGATCATATCACCCACAAAGAGGGACAGTTCGACTGTATCTTTTCCAATCTGGAGGCCCTTTATTTCCTTCTCTTCTCTGCTCTGGCTAGTATGCCCAAAACTATGTTGAATAGGACTGGTGATAGTGTTCATTCTTGTCTAGTTCCCATTTATAAGGGAAAACCTGATTCCCCATTGAGGTTGATATTGACTGTGGATTTATCATATATGGCTTTAATTATGTTGAAATACTTTCTGTCTACACCTAACTTGTAGAGAGTCTTTATCATGAACTAATGTTGAATTTTATCTAATGCTTTTTCAGCATCTATAGAGATGATCATTTGGTCTTTGTTTTTTATTTTATTGATGTGGTCTATCACATTTATTGATTTGCATATGTTGAAACAACTTTGAATCCATGGGATGAATCCCACCTGATCATGGTGTGTAATTTTGTGTATGTGTATGCTGTATTCTGTTAGACAGTATTTTTTTTGAGGATTTTTGCATCTATACTTATCAATGATATTGGTTTTCATTTTCTTTTTCTGTTGTGTCTTTGTCTGGTTTTGGTATCAGGGTGATGTTTGCCTCATTGAATGAGTTTGGGAGAATGGCCTCTGTTTCAGTCTTTTGAAATAGTTTGTAGAGAATTGGTATCAATTCCTCTTTGAAGGTTTGGTAGAATTCTGCAGTGAACCCATCTGGTCTTGGGCTTTTCTTTGTTCGGAGACTGCTGATAACAGCTTCTGTCTCTTTTATCATTATCAATCTGTTCCGATTTTCTGTATCTTCTTGTCTCAGTTTTGGTAATATGGGTGTGTCCTGTAATTTATCCATTTCCTCCAGATTTTCCAAATTTTTAGCATAGAGTTGTTTATAGTAGCTTCTAATTATTCCTTTTGTTTGTGAGGTATCAGTAGTAAAATCACCTTTTTCATTTCTAAATTTTGTTATTTGGATCTTCTCTCTTCTTTTTTTAATAAGTCTTGCTAATTGTTTGTCAATTTTGTTTATATTTTCAAAAAAACAACTTTTTGTTTCATTGATCTTTTGTATGGTTCTTTGGGTTTCTATTTCATTAAGTTCTGTTCTGATCTTAATTTTCTCTTTTCTATCTGCTAACTTTGGGTTTGGATTGTTCTTGTTTTCCTAGTTCTTTATGGTGAAGTGTTCAGTTGTTTACTTGCCATCTTTCAATTCTTCTGAAGTAAGCATCTAATGCAATAAATTTCCCCCTTAGTACAGCTTTTGCAGCATCCCACAGGTTATGGTATGATGTGTCATTATTTTCATTAGTTTCAAGAAATTTTTTGATTGCCTGTTTATTTAATTCTTGGACCTAAATGTCATTAAGTAGAATGCTGCTTAATTTCCATATGTGTATATAGTTTCCAGAGTTTCATTTGTTATTGATTTCTAATTTTAATTCATTGTGATCTGAAAAAATTAATAGAGTAATTCTAATTTTTTTTGAATATGTTTAGAATTGATTTGTGACCTAACATGTGGTCTATCTTGGAGAATGTTCCATGTGCTGAATTGAAGAATGACTGCCCTGGGGTTGTTGGATGCAATGTTTTGCAGATATCTGCCAAATCCAATTGTTCTAAAGTGTTGTTTAGATCTTGTGTTTTTCTGTTGATTTTTTGCCTGTATGATCTGTCCAATATTGAGAGTGGGGTGTTTGTGTCCCCTGCTATTATGTAATTAGTGTTTATCTCATTCTTTAGGTCTAATAGTGTTTGCTTTATAAATCTGGCTGCTCTGATGTTGGGTGTGTATATATTTATGATTGTTATGTCTTCTTGATGGATAAATCCTTTTATCATTATATACTGGCCTTTATCTTTTTTTATGTTTTTTGGTTAACAGTCTACTTAATCTGATATAAGAATAGCTACTACAGCTCATTTTTCATTTCTATTTGCATGGCTTATCTTTTTCCAACCTTTCACTCAGTCTATGTGTGTCTTTACAAGTGAGATGAATCTCTTGAAGGCAGCATATAGTTGGGTCCACCTTTTTAATCCATTAGTCAGTCTGTGTCTTTTGAGTGGGGAATTTAATCATTTTACATTAAGAGCTGTTACTGAAAGATGTTGATTTACTCCTATCATTTTACTGATTTTTGTTTGGATGTCTTAAGTATCTTTTGTTCCTTTCTTTCTGACTTACTGTTTGTCTTCTGTGTTTCTTGGTTTCCTGAAATGGTAGATAAACTTTTTTTTTTTTCTCTTTATTGTTAGTATCTTTATTTTACTACAGGGTTTTGTTCTTTCTTGAGTTTTTATGGCACTGGGGATTGTTTTTCAGGTACAAAACCCAGTACTCCCTTGAGAATTTCTTGTAAGGCTGGTCATGTGGTAGTGAACTCCTATAGTTTTTGTTTGTCTGAGAAATAGACTATTCGTCCTTCATTGCAGAAGGATAGCCTTGACATCCTGGGACTTGTTTTCTCCGCGGGCTGCCACATAGATCGCTTTTGTGGCTTTTATTCACCATCTGTCTACACCTCCGGGAAAGTGAGGCTAGATTTAAACTGGCTTATTGGAGACCAAGATGGCGACGGGTCTGGAGTGGGGGCACCAGAAGACAGCGTGAACCTGAGAAGTGTGCGCTGTGCTGCCAGAGTGTTATTTGCATTTCCAAGAGCAATAAAAAATGAATAAGTCGTTGATCAACTAATCTACAACGATAAAATGCAACTACAGATTCGAGGCTTAGGGCTGACACAAAAGAAGATTCCCGAGAGCACCCGAGCAGTGCCGCAGGACCGAGTGAGCAGCCTGAGGTGGCAGCGGCCAAGGACGGTAGCGGCGATGATGCGGAATCGGAGAGGAAGCCGCCCGGCCAGCCCAGCTCTGTGAGTGACCCCCAGCCCGGCACTGATTGCGGGGCAGAAGCCCGTCCGGCTTCCACCTGCCACACCAGGCCAGTCACTGGCACCAGGGCTGCCTCCATTTTGTCGGGTGGGGGTGGAGCCGGTTGGCTCGGCCAGGCCTTCCCTCCTCGCTCGGCACGGCTCCTCACCGAGCGTTGCCACTTGCTTGCCCCGGTGTGGGGCCTCCCAGGGCCTGCAGACCGGCCTCCCATCCCACTTCCCCCATGGATCTCTGGCGGGGCTGGTGGCGTGGAGAGCCCTCGGCCAGCGGCGGGAGGGCAGGGAAGAGGAGGACAGCCCAATTGTCTCTCCACTGCACCCTGGTAAACTTCCTGTTTCCGGGAGGCAGATACCATCTCTGTGGCCATAAGTTCGGAAAAACCCCTAACCAATTTCTGGTTGGGAGAGGTGTGGCCAGAGTGCTCCCAAGCTTGCTTGAACCTGGTGGAGTGCTGACTGCGGGCGGGCGCTGGAGTCGGTCCGCGCTGGGGGGATTCAAAGAGGAACTGTGTGCTGTGGGCTCCTCCCCTGAGGAGCTCACGCCCTTGTGTGGGAGATAAGGCAATTACACAAATAACCGCAATACAAGGAGGAATTTGAGAAGTCCAGAGAGAGCTCTATTCAGTGCTACAAAGGCACCCAGAGCGACCGGCAGTCTGCGCCTAGCAGAAACCTGAAAGTCTTCCCGGGCTGGGTGGTGCTGAGCAGGGGCTTGAAGTCCCGGCTGATAGACGAGGGTTGCAGAAGACATGCCCCAACCCAGTACTGAGTCCACAGAGTGGGGAGGTGCCCGGCTAAGGAGGCAGAGACTCGGCAGAAAACACACAACCTGTGGGCCGCCTCTGCAAGGTCCAACAGCCCCACCTAGTGCACACAGAGCAGGGAAATGTCTGGATAGGGAGGCAGAGACTAGGCAGAAAACACATACCCTGTGGGACCGCCACTGCATGATCCAGCAGCCAGGGCCAGAGTGCACAGAACAGAGAGAAGTTCTACACGGGAAGTGGAAGCTCAAATGAGATCACACACCCTGCAGTACCATCCCAAGATCCAGCAGCCCAGTAGAGTCCAAGCTGACCAGAGAGGAGGCTCTGCAGAGAGGCCCAAGACCCGAGGCAAACACACACACAAGACACTAGAGGCCAACTGAGCAGTCACAGAGGTAGCCATACCAATTTGACAAACAAAGCCTCAACTTAGATAGTCAAACAGGGTCAAAACTGTGCACTGTGAAACCCCCTGCCAAAATGAATAAACATCAAAAAAAAAGATACCAGAAAT
>NW_007727774.1:288933-289394 GCF_000696425.1 Galeopterus variegatus
CAGAGAATCTTAAAAGCTGAAAGAGAGAAGCATCAAATCACCTATAAGGGAGCCCCAATCAAGCTAACATCTGACTTTTCATCACAAACCCTAAAAGCTAGAAAGGAATGGGAGGATATATTCAAAATAATAAAAGACAAAGATTGCCAGCCAAGAATACTCTACCCTGCAAGGCTGTCCTTCCAAAATGAAGGGCAAATAGTATACTTCTCAGACAAACAAAAACTGCAGGTGTTCACCACCACACAACCACCCTTACAAGAAATTCTCAAGGGAGTACTGGGTTTGGTTCCTCAAAAATAACTACCACTGCCATAATGACCCAAGAAAAATCAAAACCCACTAATATAATTAAAATGACATTCATGAAAAGAAAAAAAAAAAGGCTATCTACAACCTAAGGAACCAACAAACAGAGAAAACAAACAGCAAAGCAGAAAGCAAGGAACAAAAGACACCTA
>NW_007727774.1:289543-290545 GCF_000696425.1 Galeopterus variegatus
AATCAACACCTTTCAATAACAACTCTTAATGGAAAAGGCTTAAATTCCCCAATCAAAAGACACAGACTGGCTAACTGGATTAGAAAGGAGGACCCATATATATGCTGCCTACAAGAGACCCACCTCACCCACAAAGACTCACATAGACTAAGAGCAACAGGATAGAAAAAGATTTACCATGCAAACAGAAAAGAAAAATGAGCTGGAGTAGCTATTCTTATATCTGACAAAATAGACTTTAAACTAAAAACCATAGAAAGAGACAATGAGGGTCACTACATAATGATAAAAGGACTGATGCATCAAGAAGACATAACAATCATAAATATGTATGCACCCAATGTTGGAGCAGCCAGATTTATAAAACAAACTCTATTAGACCTAAAGAAGGAAATAGAAACTAATACCATAACAGCAGGGGACCTGAACACAACACAGTCAATATTGGACAGATCATCCAGGCAAAGAATCAGCAGAGAAACACAAGATCTTAACAATACTCTAGACCAAATGGACTTGACAGATATCTACAGATCATTCCATCCAACAACGACAGAATATTCATTCTTTTCATCAGCACATGGATCATTCTCCAGGATAGATCACATATTAGGACAAAAATCAAGTCTCAACAAATTTTAAAAAATTGGAATTATCTCATGTATTTTCTCAGACCACAATGGATTAAAACTAGAAATCAATAACAAACGAAACTCTGGAAACTATACAAACACATGGAAATTAAACAGCATTCTACTTAATGACTTATGGGTCCAAGAAGAAATCAAGCAGGAAATCAAAAAGTTTATTGAAACTAATGAAAATAATGATACATCATACCAAAACAAGTGGGATACTGCAAAAGCAGTATTAAGGGGGAAATTTATTGCATTAAATGCTTACCTCAGAAGAATGGAAAGATGGCAAGTGAACAACCTAACACTGCACCTTAACGATCTAGAAAAACAAGAACAATCCAAACCTAAGGTTATCAGACAGAAA
>NW_007727774.1:291747-292312 GCF_000696425.1 Galeopterus variegatus
AAGCATTTGATAAAATTCAGCACTCATTCATGACAAAGACCCTCTATAAAATAGGTATAGATGGAAAGTATCTCAACATAATTAAAGCCATATATGACACACCCACTGCCAATATAATCCTGAATGGGGAAAATCTGTAAGCTTTTCCTTTAAGAAGAGGAACTAGACAAGGATGCCCACTCTCACCACTCCTATTCAATATAGTATTGTAAGTACTAGCCAGAGCAATCAGAGAAGAGAAGGAAATAAAGGGCATCCAGATAGGAAAAGAAGTCAAGCTGTCCCTGTTTGAAGATGACATGATCCTATATATTGAACAGCCTAAAGCCTCTACAAAAAAACTCTTCCAGTTGATAAATGACTTCAGTGCAGTAGCAGGATACAAAATCAACACACAAAAATCAGTAGCGTTTCTTTTCTCCTATAGTGAACATGCAGAAAGAGAAATCAAGAAAGCCTGCCCATTTACAATAGCCACCAAAAAAATAAAATCCTTAGGAATTGAGTTAACCAAGGATGTAAAAATCTCTATAATGAAAACTACAAACCACTACTGAGAGAAATA
>NW_007727774.1:292322-370784 GCF_000696425.1 Galeopterus variegatus
AGGCACAGAAAAAGAAATACCACATGTTCTCACTTATTGGTGGGAGCTAAAAATAAATAAACTCACTCACACAAACACAAAAAAAAAATGGGGGGGGGAGAAGAAGTTACAACAACTACAATTTTTTGAAGTTGTTAAAAGAAGCAAACGGAAAGGACATTGTTGCGTGGGAGGGAGGATAGGGGGGAGGGAGGGAGGTTTCGGTAATGGGCCATAATAATCAACCACATTGTATATCGACAAAATAAAAATTTAAAGGGAAAAAAAAAAGAAGGTTAGCCCTGTTGGATAAAGTATTCTTGGCTGACAATTTTTGTCTTTTATTATGTTGCATATATCATCCCATTCTTTTCTGGCTTTTATGGTTTCCAATGAAAAGTCTGATGTTTCTCTGATTGGGGCTCCCTTATAGGTGACTTGATGCTTCTCTCTTGCAGCTTTTAAGATTCTCTCCTTGTCTTCGAGTTTTGTCAATTTGACTGTAGCATGCCCTGGAGAGGATCTTTGTGGGTTGAATATGCTTGGGGATCTTTGAGCCTCCTCAATCTGAAGAGCTGTGTCTTTCCCTATACTTGGGAAGTTTTCTGCCATTATTTCATTGAATATGTATTCACTGTCATTTCCTTTTTCCTCCTCCTCTGGAATACCCACAATTTGGATATTTGAATGCTTAAAGTTGTCTCTTATCTCTCTCAGATTTTCTTCAATTTTTTAAATTCTTTTTTTTTTTTTTTTGTCTTTATCCACCTATGTTATTTTGAACAGTCAGAAATTCTCTCTTTTGCTTGTTCTAGCTTGCTGGTTAAACTCTCTGTTGTAGTTTCTATTTTGTTGAATGAATCCTTCAGCTCTACGAGCTCTGCTACAATCTTTTTCAGGGAATTGATTTCTTTGTACATTTCTTCTTTCAGGTCCTGTATACTTTTTCTCATTTCATTGTGTTGTCTTACTGAGTTTTCTTATATTTCATTTAGTTTCCTTAGTATTGTTGTTCAAAATTCCTTGTCAATCACTTCAAAGACTTCCTGCTCTTTAGGATCTAGAGCTTGAGTTATTATTTTCTTTTGGTGGTATCCTACTTACTTGATTTTTCCTATTTCTGTTATCTTTCCTTTTGTTTTTAGTCACTGTGGAAGGGGATTTCACAGTCCACTCATTTGACCCAAGTCTCTGGCTAGGATCCTGCAGGGCCTGCCAGTTCTACACAGCTGCCTATGTGCCAATGGCTTGGGCCTCTCTGGGCCATGGGGACTGGCCTGGGTTGGGAGTCCCACGGCAGTGCCTACTGGTTCTGGCATGGGTGGCTTGGGGACCATGGGCCTGGTGGCTCTTGGGCCTCTCTGGTTGGCACAGACTGTCCTGGGCTGTGGTTCCCACAGCACAGCAACTGCCTGTTCCAGTGTGGGTGCCTCAGGGCCCTGTGGGCCTGGTGGCACAGACTGGCCTGTCTGGGAGTCCCACAGTGGCACCTACCTGTTCTGGCTTGGGTGGCTCGGGGCCTGTGGGCCTGGTGGCTTTTGGGCCTCTCTGGGTGGCATGGACTGGCCTGGGCTGCAAACGTCTGCTGGAGTTTTATCAGTTAAATACAGTTTTTTGGCATCAAGGAAATAGGAAACAAGACCTTGTGATTTGACAGAATATTTCACTTTCTTAAAGATAATATTGCTGTCTTATAGATTTAGTTGAAGTAACACACTACAGCTGTCCTTATTATCTGTCTTCATCATATCTAAATGTCCCTTAAAGATTCCCATTTTTTCAGTGCCTCAAAGAGAGAGTTGTCCTGGTGAATTTAAGCCATTATACTGTATCAAGAATGTCATCATATATTTGACCACTATCCTGTGTGTCTGTAGTGATATGAATGTGACACCTCTTATCTTACTTGCAATCATCTATTACTCTGGAACACACAGCTTCATAAAGCCTTGAATTAATCTTCAGGGAGAAGAATGGCTAATAAAGAACACAATAATGTTCAGCAGCTCTGGCAATAAATTTGATGAAAGGTTTCCTGAAAGCCACAGCAAAGGGTAATATGAGTCCACTTATTAGCTCTGTGTTAGTGTTATTTATGTTCTGTGACCCATAGGGAGATGAGAGATTTTATTTTGCTGCCTGGGCCTCTTTCCCAGTACTTCAGCATGTTGGCACTTTGGGACCAGAGTTTGTATACTTACTGGGACACAATCAATTATCATCTTTGGGGATGTGCTTTATTCTTCACAAAAGAATTTTGCAGGGTTGTTTTGTTGCTGTTGTTATTTGGTTTGTTTTGGTTTTTTGTTTCAATGTTTTTATCTCGGAGTTTGGGAACTGGGATGTACTTTGGTAGCTTAGGGGTTTTGAACAAGGTTATGGGGAAAATGAGCTTATCATGCAAGGAAACTGCAATACTTATCTGTGAAGTATATTTTGGGAGCAGAGAATCAAAGTGAATAGACTGCGTGTTTTGTTAGATATCTTTCTAAGAATATCCTTTTCTGGTTTTATGTCCATTCAATGTCTGATAAGAATAAAAAATACATACTTTCATTTTTCTAGTGTCTTTTGGGGAGTGTAGTATGTATTCAAAATTTGATATTTACATTTTAAAGTTTATTTTATAATTGAATTATTTTCCAAGTTGAGTTGAGGGAATGACTGTTTCGTTATGCTTTATGTTAATGGCACAGGTGAAGAAAGAGGACAATGACCTCAGATATCTTTGGCTTTACATCCCTTATCTCTTTGGGAATAATGCATTGATCATTTCTCCTTGTTACCAAACTCACAAATAGCTGGGGTGATTAATATAATTCCCCAAATATTGTGGTCATTATTGTCATTACTGTCAGCACTGCCTTGGGCCCATTTCTGTGTCTTTTAGTTGTTCTTGTTGTTAGTTCTTTTGAGAAAATAAAAAAGATGATGTTTAGTGGGGCTTTACCCAAGTATTTAAACTAGTATTTTATGATATTATTATTATCTTTTGATATAATATTTTAATTATGCAGAATACTGAGCTCCAGAAGGAGAAAGGGAGAATGAGACATATTAAGAGAATGTGGGGTTTTTTTGTTAATCATTATGGATTAAGGTTTTCAATTCTGCATTAATCTCTTTTATTTTCCACAAGTCTCATACTGTTATTCAGTTAATATAAAGGTACAAGCATAGATCTATCCATAAAACATAGACAAGAAAACTCTGATGCTAGTTAATTCCTAAAAAAAAAAAAAAAAAAAAAAAAAAAAGGGAAGAATCGATAGAGCATTTGGAAGGGAAATAATTATTTTTTTAGAATAAAGACTCAGGGTTGTCAGAATCAACAACTTAAAGAAAGGTCTACAATTTAAGGAAATAGGAATGTGGTTTCAGATTAACTCAGGACTCTTATTATCACAAAAATCTAGAATTTTAGAGGATATCTTTCTCTAAGGGAGTGACTAGAGTGCTCTTCAAAGTTCAATTTATTAACATTTACTCAATCAATCAGCAAATGTATATTTAATGCCCAGTTTGTTTAAGTCACTGCTCTGCATAATGTAGAAAATAATTAATGGCCTCCTGCTCTCAAGAAGTTTACAGTTTGTAAGCATAGAAAACACAATCTCAATAAAAGGTAAAATTAAGTATAGGTTTAAGCAGGACCAGATATACAATCAATATTCACAAAAATTCAAAGATATGAAGGATTCATTATGAAAGTAAGAATTAGTAAAAGCATTCAAGAGAAAGTTATACATGAAATAAACTGTGAAAAATAAGTAGTATGTTAATTAAATAGGTGGAGAGTAGGAGGAGGATGATTTCTTTCTGGGATGAACAGAAGACGAGGCATAGAGATGTGAAATGATATGTTTGTTTAAGTAGGTACAAATGGACTCTATGAGATAGACTTGATGGGACTACCATCCAATTGGCACTTTGGCAGTGAAAAGAAAGTGAGAGATGAAATCTTGTCTTGATGATCAAAATAAGGATCTTCAGAATAAACAAAAGACATGACTATTAATTGGCAGACAACAAAGAAGGAGGAATTTGTTGACTGGTGTACTATATCTTTGTGTTTTATTACATTGACATGTAAGTGTTCAGTTGTGAAGGGAGAGAGCATTTTTATAATATTACTATTCTTAAGAAAAATTTCCTAAAGAATAAATTAGTTGAGAGACAGAGAAAAGACTGGGTCTTTAAAATGGGCAATGGCCTTCTATTTTGGTTAGAAAATAAATTGTTTCCATCAACACTTTCATATAGAGTGTTTCAGGACTAATAAATAAGGGTCACCTGGTGTGGATGGGAGGAATTTTATGTTAGGCAAACACATTTGGGATCTCTAGGATCAATGAGGTTAAATATATTATTATTGCTGTTCTTGTCTTTGTCTTTAATATATGAGTAGCACTGTGAAATGTTTAGAGAAGAATGTCCAGTTTAGAATCCTCCAAATGTAAAATTTGACAAATGGATATCTCTTTTTTTTTTCCTGCATAGCATTTCACAGGACAAGTGATCAACAAGAGAATATTTTGGGAAACATAAACTCACATAAATGAGTAAAAAACAAAAAAAAAACAAAAATACTTTCTAAACAATTACTAATTGATTGTCTCCAATTTGAAACATTTCATTCAAAAAACATGAGGTGCACAATACTATAATACTCACCCTGAAATTAATGTATAACCTTTTACATTGCTCATTTTATTGCTAACAGGTGTACCATTTTTACAGCATTCAAGCTGCTTGAAAGCTCCTGAAGAAGAGCTGGAAGTAAAATGATTAAAGTTCTCAGCTCTACAATATTTGATGGCTTCCTGGTGGGATTTATTTCCAAAGAGAATGGATATCTAGTATATTATCCATCTAGCAATTTAGAAATGTTCAGACCAAAACCCATGAAAATGAGAAACTGTAGGAGGAAAAAGATAGAAAATGTTTAGAGTTTGTATTTCTAAATCTATTGTGTGTAGCAAAGGGAACTGTGCTTAAATGGCTATAATTTTGTTGTCTTTGAGTCCTGATTGATGTTTTATTTTCTTAGATCCCTCTAATAATATGCTGCTATGGTTTTAACTATGTTTACCACAAAGTACTAGGTTACTGAGATAGAGGACTATTTAGTTAAATTGTTTATTTTAATTTATGTTAAGAGTATGAAATTTCATTATTAAGAAAGTGGGGTAACGGAAAACAATGTATTTCTACTCTAAATATTCTTAGCACACAATTGAATAGGGAATCCACCATGGAAACAGGGTATTTAAAATGACTGCTTTTTGGCCTATTGAGGAGTTTGATATAAGGCAATCTGCCTGTATTAGTCCATTTCTGTTGCGCATAACAAAATACACAGAATTGAGTGATTTATAAATAAAACAAAATTTATCACTTACAGTTTCTGAGTCTGGGAAGTCCAAAGTCTATCTGGTGGTTGCAACAGTGATGCAGGAGTCTTACATTGCAAAATGGTGGAAGCAGAAAGAGCAGAGAGAGACAGACTCTCCTCTTCTTTTAAAGCCCTCAGAACTATACCCCGGCCACCATTTTTAACCCATTCACTACTGCGTGGTCCTACAATCCAATCACCTCTTCAAGGCCCCACCTTTCAATTATCATAATAGGATTTCCCATTCTGTAACAGTTACAGTGGGGGCTTTTTCTAATACATAAAACTTGGAGGACATAATTCAAGCTTCAATGAGTTTGTGGGGGACATAATTCAATCCTCCACACTGCCTAATGCTACTCATATATTAAGTGGCTTAAATTTTATCTTAGAACCAAAAATATAGCCATAATCATTTCCTGGGTTGCTAGTATAGAATGATAAGGCCTCACACACAACCCTTGCTGAAAATTAATTAATGTAATTGATTAAAATGTTGATGTTTTTCAGCCACACCTCATCGGGATCATCAATAATTTTTCAGTCA
This sequence comes from Galeopterus variegatus, assembly GCF_000696425.1. NCBI lineage: Eukaryota > Metazoa > Chordata > Mammalia > Dermoptera > Cynocephalidae > Galeopterus > Galeopterus variegatus. Next base: position 298,244 of record NW_007727774.1, read on the forward strand.
TTAAATAACACAGAAAAGGAAGCTCCTCTTCCTGGTTTAGGAATGTGCTGTTTTCTTCAACACTATTACATAAGGGATTGTTTAGAGGATGATACCTCATACACAGTAGATATTTGTGGCCTGAATATAGGAATGAAGAAAGGAAAGGAGGAAGGGAGAAAGGAAGGGAAGAAAGGAGGGGAAGAAAATGAGTTTGAAATTAACTTTGATGCCAAGTTTATGTAATGGTCCTTCAATGGTGGTTCTATGTAATTAAACCAGATTTAATATTCATAATTGTATAAAAAATGTATATCATAAAAAAATCTAGAAAAGTAGTTTCCAATATAAAAGAAGGACATAAGATGAGCAGAGAGAACCTTTGTCAACAAGTCAGCATAATGCAGGAAAGAAGAGTTCAAACTACTTACAGAACAATTCACTATATAAACCATGGTTCCACCCAAGATGCTAATGTTATAGAAGCTATTATGCTATTTAACACACACACACACACATACACACACCAAGCAGTGTTCCTCCTCAAAGAAGTTTGCATTTAGAGATGTAAGGGCTTGAACTAGAAATCTCTTCAGTAGAAAATGATCCACAACTTTTGGAATCATGGTGTAATAAATACATAAAAATACCCAATTTCATTTTTCCAAGGTGTTCGGGGCGAATATAGATCTCATAAGGCAGAATTAGCATCGTTCTACCTGAAATAGTCCATTCACAAGAGATATGCAATTTTCTCCAAAGGAGAAAAAAAATTGAAGTGTTTGAGGAACCCAAATGGGCTCTTACCAGAAAGCTTACTGATTATGCTATATTTGTTGAAGAATGTCAGTATCCTGTTAATGATATGAGAAACGATACCACTAATGAGTCCAAACATTCCTCACAGTGAGAGAGTGATCTGATGTTATTTTTCAGTTCAAAATTTATTTTTATCCTGTAATTTTCCACAGCATAATGAAAATAGTTATTTTAGAATTCTATGTATGATGTCCTAATCACTAGACCAACAATGCATAAATTTATAGAAAGACTTAAGAAATTCTTCATCCTCTTCCTTCCACTTCTTCCCTCTATTTTTCTTATCCCTCTCCCCTTCTCCTCTTCCTTTTCCCTCCTCCTTCTTCATATTCTTCATTTAGTAATAATTATAGGTATAATTTATTGTGCATAAAGACTGTTCTAAGTACTTTTATCTATTCTTCATTCATTCCACAAATACATACAGAGCACTTCTAAGACACAAAAGCTATTCTAGGACTTTAGAGATATTTAAATGCACAAAAGAAACAACATCTTTGCTTACATAGGGCTTACATTTTACCTGAGGAAACAGATAAACATGTAAATGAACAAGATAATTATAGATTGCATTAGGTACTCTAAAGACAGAAACAAGGTGATGTAGTAGTATATAACTAGAGGAAGAGTTACAAAAGGCCTCTCTAAGAAGTAACATTTGGACTGATATGAAAAGAAGCCAGCCATAAAAGGAGCTGGGTGTCAAGGCATTCCAGACATAGGTTAGAAAGGAATTGTGCATGTTAAACAGAGAAAGAGACGTGTTTGGCTAGAGCTTAGTGACAGAAGAGGAAAATGACATGAAATGAGGATAAAGAAGTAGTCAGGACTTAGATCATTCAGAAACTCGGTAGGTCAAGGTAAGGAATATGAATTTTATTCTAAGAGTAATGAGATTCCATTGACATGTGTTATGCAGAGAAGATATATGATATGATTTGCATTTTTATAATTGCCTTCTATCTACTGTGGGAAGAATGAATAGCAGGAGTCAAGGAATCAGGGAGGCCTAATAGGAGGTTTTTAAATTAGGTCAGGATGACAATAGATGTTGGATTGGGTCATGGTAATAATACTGGAGATAGACCGAAATAAACTGATTGAAGACTTATTATGGAGATAAAGCCACAGGATTTGGTGATGCATTCTATGTGGAGAATGAAGGAAAGCAAATGACTGACAATGAATTCTAGGCTTTCAGTTTGAGCAACTGGGTTTGCAGGGATATATTTAGTAAACTGAGGGCTACTGAGTGAGCAACAAGTTTTTCTTGGAAATCAAAAGCTCCTTTTTGACATATTATCTTTAGGATGCCTATGAAATATCTGAGTGGTGATGTCAAGAAAGCTGTAACTGATATACATATCTGGACTCAGAATATAGGTCTAGGTTTTAGACAGAAATTTTGGAATCGTCAAATTATTAATGGCATTCAAAGCTGTGATACAGGAATTACCTAGAAATTAATTTTAGAGGTGAAAAGAAGAGAGGAGAGGAGAAAAAAGAGAGAAGGAAACAGAAGAATTTCATGATTAAGCCCTCAGCCACACCAAGATTCAAGATTGCCTGGAGAAGGATGAGCTCTTTTCTTTTTTTTTTTTTTTTTTTAATATAAAAGATGACCGGTAAGGGGATCTTAACCCTTGACTTGGTGGTGTCAGCACCACGCTCACCCTGTGAGCGAACCGGCCATCCCTATATGGGATCCGAACCCGTGGCCTTGGTGTTATCAGCACCACACTCTCCCGAGTGAGCCACGGGCCGGCCTGAGAGGGATGAGCTCTAAAGGAGCTTGAAAAGGGTCATGAAACTTAGTTGACAGGAGAATGTGGCATCCCAGAATGAAGAGACAAGAATGCTATAGGACGGTACCATCAGCCGGGCTGAATGCTGCTGAGAAGTTGATGAAGGAAGTCCTTACTATCATCATAAATCTCAAGGCATTCTATAATGTCCTCAATGGTTTACAATTTATATTAATCACAAATCTCTTTTGGGATTCTTCACAGGGTAAACCTGCACTGTTAATTGTGTCACCATAGTGGCAGTACTCAAATGTTTGAGGCAAAAATAAATTGCTATGTTATGAACGGTCTGCCACTGCATGCCTCAGATGATGGTATGTCACCTCTGTGAAAGTGTTGAGGCTGAAACATCTCCCTGACCCTCATATTTAGGCTGATCAAATAGCATAGGTAATAAAATTCCAGATTGGACATAGTTTTAGTTTCAGTAAGGAGTGGGTGTGCTCAGAGAAACTTCTTGAGATAATTAAGTCATTTGTACACCATATAAACAATTTACATTGGTTGTATTTTATAGGATGTCCCACAGTTATTGCAAAAATTGTTGATACAATTGTGTCTTGGCCAGATAACCTAAGTAAAACTGGGAAGTTTCTATATGAAAACATTGGCGAGAAGTTATATATAATACCCTGGATTTGATTCCTATATTGAAAAATAAATGTACTGGAATGTAGTGCATGCCAGGCTACGTGGGCTAACCTGCTAAAGGTGGGCGGTGGGGGCGGTCATGGTGACTAATATTGATTGAGTACCTATTGTGTGCCAGCCCTGTATAGGAGACTTTCATATTTATCTAATCTGATCACCACGACAATACAAGCTTTGTATTATTATCCTCATTTTACATAGAAGGTTAAGTAACTTGTACAAGATTTGACAGCTAGTCACTGTCAGAAATGGAATGCAAAAGCTATGGAGACTAAAATGTAGATTGCATTCACATCCTTTATCAAGAATCCAGATTGGTCTTGCTGGATTACAAAATAAATGGCTAATAGCATGCTGCCATCTCAAACTTTATCTAAATCCCAAACTGCACACAAAATGAAATTTATATAAATATATATACACACACATTTATATATAAAAACTTCAATGGAGTTATATCTTTTTCATATAACATTTTTCCAATAATAAAAGAATATATGCTAAATGTAGAAAGTTTGAAAATTTTTGAAGAAAGTAGTAGCTAATGGGAAGTGGGCACTTACTACAGATCAGATATTTTGTTAATTGTTTTCCATGCATTATTTTGTTTAATGCTCACAACAACCAGATTATATGATATTATTAGTTCCTTTGTACAAATGAAGAAACAAAGGTAGAGAGAACTTAAGTATCTTTCCTAAGTTGTCATACTTGTCAGTGTGAGAAACAGAATTCAAACACAGTGGTTCAACTTAAGAGCCTACACTCCTCACCACTACACTGCCACTCATAATCCCCATATCCACAGAAAACTAGTGTCAGTATTTTGATCCATTTCTTTATAAGTGCTCATTTTATAAAGGTTGATGCCAGAATTGGCTTCCATTTCCCTACTCCCATAGCTGGATTAAAATCACAAGTATCTCATGAAGCCTACTTTTTCTAAGCTCCAATGTATATATCAATATTCATATGGATATTGCAAAACCAGCTTCTTATCTTCAAGGTTTAAAAAAACCACAAGTAAACCTCTCTCCCTCTTTTTGTTTTTAAAAAGAACGTGTATATACTACATTTCTATCTTATGATCAGAGAGCCTGATATTTGTAAAAGGCAAACGTTCATGTCCTTGAATTTCCCAAGTTTCAAATCTTCTTCTCTGCTCTCTGTATTTTTGTTATCCCGTACAGATCCCAAGACTTTCATTAGCCCTGTGCTGCCCCTATGATGATGCCTCACAAGCTTTTGCCTTTCGGGGGCCATTCAACGTGATATAGATTTTGCTAGAAATCACAATTTTACTAACAAGAATCTCTGGTCAAAAATGATTTTGGGTAGGAGCCTTGATTCCCATATGGGACTTTGTCTACATAAATCCAACTTCACCAACAGTTCTAAATCACAAATGTGTTTTCCCTGGCCTATCTACACTAATATCAGATCTTCTGGCTCCATGTGAGAAGTTACTCATAGCACCTGTAAGATGTACTTTCAGTTTTAAATAGTAACTCCTTAACTTAAATTGAATTATTCCCCAGTTTAGAAGCACATGCACTTTTTTCCAGGCAGAACATTATGCCCGAATTTCATTGTCTTGTGCCTATACTCACCCCACTCTATTCATTGAATATTAATTATGGTGGAAATCAGATTCTTTGTGTATCTCAATATCAAAGCAACTGGTAGTCCTACCCTTGTTACATGCATGCCATCTCCTTTGCATTAGTTTGCTTGGGTTGCAATAACAAAATATCACAGCCTGAGTGGCTTAAACAACAGACATTTTCTCAAAGTTCTGGAAGCTGGAAATCTAAGATCAAGGTGCAGGCCAATTTGGTTTCTGCTGAGAGCTCTCTTCCTGGCTGTCACATGGCAGAGAGAAAGAGAGAGAGACAGAGAGAGCTAACGTGCGTTCTGGTGTCTCTCCTTACCAGGCATCACATTGGGGGTTAGGGATTCAACATATGAATTTTGGAGGGGGTCACAATTCTGTCCATGGCACCTGTGACCCCACCGCCCTGAACCATTTACTTATTAGAGTTTACACCCACATGCTCCATAATATGTTGCCTAGGTCATTTTTCTCATCCTCTCCTTCCATGCAGCTCCTACTGGTCTGAATGCCAAACATCTCTATTTTACTCGAGACAGATATCTTTATAAGTGACCACTACTGATGCCCACATCAGCCTCACGTAGGAGGCATGTTCATCTTCACATCTAGGGTAAGCCCTGGCATCTCTTAGAGCTTACCAGTATGGTCAAAACTCAGATATAACTCCTTGAAGCTACAATTCTCCACAACTGCTGCTCAAGATGTTGGCTGCAACCAAAACTGTCCACTTTTTAATATAGCTCATTCTGCCACTGATTCTGTTACTTCCACTGGCATTCGTATAAAATGTGTGGGCCCAGGAATGACATTTATATCTTCTATGGTTGCGCATGATCAGAGACAGCTCATCTCTCTACATTGGAGTCTAAGTTCTGAGAAGCGAGGAGGTCCCTCCGATCAGCTAAAAGGCCTATTTTATTTCATCCTCCAGGATTAGCCAATCCTCTTTAGAGGATAAAAGCTTTCCAAGTCACCAGTATGTAATCCTCTCCTGTGACCAATTACACAAACACAAAATATTAAATCGGTGTATGTCCAAGGTTTGAATTTTTCTGTTGTGTTCAGGTCATCTTGTTATACATGAATCCTTTATCAACTCTTTGCAATGGCTGCAGCCAATCTAGAGAAACAAAGCCAAGGGTCAGGAAGAAAGAAATGCCAGTATTAGTATAGTATATTGATTAAACTTGCTTTAATACTTTGGCTCCTTTACCGTGTATATCTCTCAGGGCTGCAATGAGTTGCAACAAATAATAGCTGTTGAAGGCTCCTTTTCCTAGACAGAGCAGTCCTAAGTGGCCTAGGTGTCCCCTATATCCTGAATTCACTCTGGTTTTAGTTTGGCCTTTCCAGGGAAAGTGAAGGGCACTAAATACAGAATCAGCCTCAGGCCTGATTCATTCTGATCATTCATAAAGCATTATTTTACTATAGGAACCCAAATGAGAAGTAAAGAAAGCAATATAGAAAATGCCACACAGAAGTCTGAGCTTTTATACTGTTTGTTCATTATACCAAAAGTTCCAATTGCCAGCATTTCACTCCAATAAAGTCCTGGCACTTGATCAATTATTAAGAACAGTATTTCTCCACAGAAGTTGTGAGGAAAGGAATACTAAAATTCTTCTTTAACATTTTATAGATGTTTTTATGTTTGTTTTTTATATACTTGTGCACATCTCCCATTAGGGTTTTAAAAATAAATTTAATGTTACTGCTATTATTAATGAAACTTTTTCCTCCAGTATGGCTTCTAATTGCTTATTGTTGGTATGCATGAATTGTAATGATTTTTTAAAATTTATCTTTTTTATGGCCAAATGTTAGAGCAATCATAATTTCATGAGATTTTTAGTTATTTTGTTAGTTTTTCAAGGCATACAATTATTTCATTTGTCAATAATTATGTGTTTGTTACCTCATTTTCAAAAGTTGTCTTAGCTAGAACTTCTGGAGAATCATTTCAAATAATAGTAGTGATAAAGGACACATCTATTGCTGGTATATATATATATATATATTCCTGTTTTATTTTAAGTATAATTTTGGCAGTTAGTTTATTGTAAATGTATCATTTAGGAGGCAAGTAATAGAAAACCCAGCTGAAACTGTTTAAAAATAATACTGCTGTTCTCATCTTACATTAATGAAAAACTAGAGATAGGGTAGGCAGGATATAACCATTGTACAACAATATCCTTAAGGACCAATCTTTCTGGTGTGGTCCTTGAACTTGGCTTAATAATAGTACGGCTTCAACAGTTCAGGTCACCACATCCAGGCAGTGAAATATCCAGAAGGAAAAAAGACTGTAGCTTCTTGAATCTCTTTCTTAGGAATGAGGGCACATTACCAGGGAGTTGTCCAACAGAATTTCCCTCATATTTCATTGGAGGGAAATGGGTTGTATGCTCATTTCTAATAAATCATTAGCAAGGAGAATGGTATTACACTAACTGGCTTTGAATAATCATTTAAAGTTAGAATGGATACAGGGGAATCAACCACTTTAACTATGAAAATGTGTTATTTTTTCATTATATATTATTTTCTCTGGGCAACACCCTGCTGCTTTTTTTGGTATTATATTAGTGTTATCCATAATGATAGCCACTGGGAAGAGCACTTGATTTCGAAACAGAAATAAATATTATTTAGCATACTAAGAATATATCCTTCTATTTATATTTTACTTAAAAAATAATTACATCAATAATGCACACTGAATTCTGCTGAATTGCCTTCTCAACGTATATTGAGGTCACCATATGGTTTTGTATTAAACCTCTAGGTAATATACTAAAGGCTTGCTTACTCTTAAACTACGCTTAGGTTTTATCAGATAAACTTTAACCTTTGTCATTTTATTCTATTTTGCTCTTGCTTATTTATGGTTTTTTTTTCCATTTCTTGATTATATTTACTTTTTTTATGTTTTCAGAAAGAACTCTTTAATTTAGCAGTGCTATTGCTTCTCACATTAATTTCTACTTTTATTTTTATTGTTTCTTTTCACCTGCTTTTTAATTTTTTTTTATTTTGCTAATTTAATTGAGTGCTTAGTTTATTAATTTTTATTTTTCATCTTTAGTAAAGAAAGTATTCATATCTTCAGATTACCTCTTAGTACATCTTTGACCATATCTCATTACTTTTGATATTTGCTATTCCCCTTTTCTTCATTTTCTAATTCAGTGATTATAAATATGTTTCCTCCTAATCCTCAATACACTGAAGGATATGGTGTGGGCCCACCGGTAAGACCGGTACTCTAGGATACTAATTTTTAAAATGATGAAGGATGAGAAATGCGGTAGGAGGCTATGTGCAAATCGAAACGGAGTTCGAGATGTCTCCGTTAATCCACTTCTCTCTTCCACCAACACAACTGGAATTCTACAAATAAGCATCTTCATGAACAGTCTGTAATCATGCGTTTTTAAAATAACTTTTCTGCGTTTGATCTGAAGACCATGCAAAAGGCAAAGAACAAACCTAAAACATTCCTCACCCCGCCACCCAATATATGTATGTATGGATGTGTGTGTATGTATGTATGTAAGCCTATATATGTGTGTGTGTGTATGAATATACATATACATCTTTTAAATAAAACATTGTAACATCCGTTTAACTTGACTATTACATCAACGTGGTGTGTCTTCAAACATTTTTCTACATATTTTTATATGACTATATATTATTATACTATTTCAAGAAACAATTCATTTAACTAATCTACTATTATTTTAACATCTAGGGCAATTTTTCACTTTTAGTACTATGGATAATACTGTTATTGCTCTCTTGATGCATAAATCTCTTTACCCAGCTTATTATTTATTTAGGGTAAGTTCCTAAAACTAGAAATACTGGGCCACAACTATGAAAAATTTTAAGGTTCTTGATATATATTTGCAAATTGTTCCCCAGTAACAATTTATGTTCCCATCAGTACTGTATGAACCTCTCCTTTTCACTACACTACTTCCAAAATTGAGTATTTTTATCATTATTATGATTGGTGGTATGTAAATTCTTGCCCAGTTGTCAAAAACTGGCATTGTACTTTTGCTTTAATGTTATTTTAAAGTTCCCTTTAAGAGCAAATATGCTTTCATATGCATTATCTGTTTGCATTTTTGTGTGAACTTCAGTTCCATACACTTTGTCCATTTTTGATATTGATTTATAAAGGAATTTTATATCTAATGGATATTAAATTATATTAAAAATATTTTTCAACTTCATGGTTTACATCCTTTTTACTTTTTGTGTATTTTGACATGCAGAAGTTTTATTTTTAACATTTAAGTGTATTCAGATCTATTGCTCATTTTTTTATCTTTCTTTTAGTATTTTTTCCTTTGCTGTCATCCCTGGAAAGTCTTCCCCACAACGAGATTAAAATTTTCATCTGAATCTCTTTCCCTTTGGGTAGTTTTATTTTTCATGCTTTTTTTTTCAGTCAGGAATTTATTTTGGAATATGGTGTTATTAGAAAATGAGCTAATTTTTCTTTCAGTAGTTAACCATTTGCACAATGACCATTTATTGACCAATCTATCCTTTATGATTTGAAATGGTACCCTTAACAGAGAGAAGTACTAACTCTATTGTGTGTTTCTAATCTGCTTCACTGATCTGTATATCTATTTTTTCACTGGTAGAATACTTTATGAGCTACATCACACAATGCACTTCTATTTATTGTCTGCTATGAAGTTTTTAATTCTGCTGTAGCAATTTTAATTTCCTAGGAATACTTCCTTATTTTGGCCAGCATTCCTTTTATCTATACTTGTCTCTGCATTCCTTTTTAAAAATCACATTGTATTCTCTCTTATGAATTCTTATATCTTGTTCTTATATACCACATTAACCTGTGGACATCAAACACTCCTCTAAATTATTTTTTTTTTTCATTTCTTTAAGAAATAACTTTAGAGGTATGCTTTTCTGCAACTCCAGAAGGTATAATATTTTATATGAATGGACCTATTGTTTAATGGTTTCCAAATTGAAGATTACCCACACACAGTGTTTGCCTGCAGGCAACACATGGGTTGTCCTTAGTTCTGCATGCTTTTCATTTGAGGATGGGTAGAATCACTTCTCCAATGTGTTGCTGGAAAGTAGAATGGTTTAGAGCCTAATTTAATTTCTAGTGCCAGCAAGCTTTCATTCAGTGTATTTCAGTTTTACACAATTGTGATTATTTCCTATCTATAATTTTGTGACACTTCAGCATTCTAAATCACTGATATTCACAGTGTAGCCCTGGGCCAACAACATCAATATCACCTGTTGACTTTATAGAAATGTAAATTTATCAGACTCACACCTACTAAATTAGAAATCCTAGGTGTGGGGCCCGGCCTTAGTGTTTTAACAAGCCCTCCAGGTGATTCTGATGTGCACTGAAGTTTGAGAACTGTCCTAAACCAATGAATTTCATAAATGGGAGCATGTGTACACACACACACAACTACAAACCAGCTCACTATGCCATGTGCACTCTTCACCATCTCTGTCCTGAGATACACAGGTTTTTCTTGTGGGCATTATGTTTTCTTCCTACATTATCCCCAGTCCTACACATACAAAACTTGCCAGGGAGAACCCCGCCATACATCTTACCCAGTTATTTTCTGGGAGTCAAAGTCTCCAAACAGTCATAGTTTGGGGATGTATCGATAGTGGGTATGGGCAGTACAGTTTTCGTGCCTATTTAAGAAGTCAGTATATCTGTAATATTGGTAGTAGAAAAAATCCTGCCCAGTTTTCTTCCTTGTATTCGCTCTGGGAGAAATCCTGAAGTATTTCCTACCTTCTTTCTGGCTGGAAGATTTGTTCTGTTTCAAGAATCAAAGTGTATATGGGCCATCAACTGTGTGTTCTTAATTCAGCTCTGCAGACTGCATTGTTTGTGCGAATGTACCTCCAAATTCTAAAATCGAGTTGATTTTCAGCCTACTTTTGGGATTATTTTAACTTATATTTTCCCCAACCACATTTGTAGTTTTATAGGTATTTTGGTGTCAGAGTTGATAATTTTCACTCAGTATTTGTGCAGTTTCCTGGACCGTTTTCAAGACCTATGTAATCTGGATTTCTAATCTAGATAATTGGGATCTGGGGATCCACATTTTATCATGATCGGCAAATACGTCTTATTTACACTATAGTTGAATAACCCTGTAGTCTAGGAGCATTTTGTGGAGAGAACCTAGAAAGTTTTGGCTAAAAGATCAATTTTGTTAACAATGGAGGCTACTGTTTACTTTATTTTTCTTTTTCACTATATGCCAGGAAGTCAAATGATCTGATATTAAAGATTCTTTTCTTTTTGGATCCTCTTGATGTATACCTTCTGTGTTTTGGTACCTCCACTAACTTCATACTACTGTGATTTACTGAAAGATTAGTTCTGTGTGCGTGCATGTTGCTTGTATCTGTGTATGTGCTCATACGTGTGGTATTTCGTAGGTATTTGAAGTAGAAAGTCTATGAGTTAGGGACCAGGAGAATGGATTTTAGTCCGGATTGCTCTTTGAATTTTCCCTCTTGTGGTCTTGGAACAATTTTTCTCTATATCTTAGGACGTAGATAGGAATGAGAGGAGCTGAAAATTGCAGAAGAAAAAGGGGAGGGCTTAAAATTTGCATACAGAACAGAGTAGTCAAAGAGAAAAACAGCATAATACATTAGATGTAATCATTTGTCCACATGGAAAACCTGGGGTATAGTTGAACATGGCAGCAGATCTGATTCCCAGAAATGAGGAATAAGATGATGACTGTTTCTTTTAAAAAAAAAAAAAAAAAAAAAAAAAAAAAGCAGATGCCCAGTTGTCAAAACCAAGTTTGATTTAGCACAAGATCATTTGATACTGATTTATGCTGAAATAGTTTTCTAAATCTTGTTTGCCTAAATTCAGGATTAATTCTACATTTCTGGGCATTCAGTAGATGGTCAAGTAGCTTAACCTGAATAGATATAATATGATGGCTGTTGACACAGGGAAACTGGAGGAGCCTGACATATTTAAGCTTTCTAGACTGAGGTTCTATTTTGGCCTGTGTTTACTAGAAAGCAGACCTGATACAGAAGGCTTTTGTGCTGTTGCTTTATCCTATCTCAGGAAGCAGGAGTGAAGGACAGACTAGAACAAAAAAGAAAAATCAGGGAAAGAAGAATAGCTAATATGAGGCTGTGTTATTGAGCTGGCCATTGCTAAATGTGACTGATAGCCTGATTCTTGGAATTGATTACTTGCCCCCCCATGTTATACATACTATTTATAAACAGTTGCTGGAAGGAAAGTTATGAGGAATAGCAGAAAGAAGGATTCGTTTCATTGGCTCCTATCTCCCACTGGTCAAAGGTTCACTCATGGGGCTTTAATTCCTCTGAATTCTTAGGTTGCCCAGATATGGGCTAGGGTGCTGATCCCATTATGACAGTGTCCACAGGAAACCCTTGGGCAAGAGGCAAGAGGCATGTTATAAGGGCAGGATGCCAGGGACTCTGCAGTTGCACTTGTGAAAAGTTGGTCAGCACAAGGGTGACCATGTAACTTATGGCCTAATTTGAAACTCTTATGGGAGTGGAAGGGGGAAATGTTAATAATTAAAATGAGACAACAGTTCTACAAACTCTCCCAGGCAAATGAAGATGTACATTCATTTAATCGTATCACAGGCAGAGGTGGAAAAAAAGACAAAATTTATATACATAAAAAGAAGAGAATCATAGCTAACTCATAAAAAGTCTTTCATACCGTTTTCCTTAGTCATAAATACAAAGATTGAAGTAATTAATAATGGGGATCTCAATTTTTTTATTTTAACTTCTAAATATACATTGTAGTTGATTTTCGTGCCCCTTTACCTGTTCCTCTCCCCACCCAGCTACATCAAATTTGTTCACTTGAATAAAGTTCAAGGAATTGTTGTGATTATTGTGTCTTCTCCCCCACAACCACCATATATTTTTTTGCATATTTATTTATTTATTTATTTTTAGCTCCCACAAATAAGTGAGAACTTGTGGTATTTCTCTTTCTGTGCCTGACTGGTTTCACTTAATATAATTTTCTCTAAGTCCCTCCATGTTGTTGAGATTGGTAGTATCTCATTCTTTTTTATAGCAGAGTAGTATTTCACTGTGTAGATATACCACAGTTTCCTTATCCACCCACTCATCTGATGATGGACATTTGGGCTGGTTCCAGCTCTTGGCTGTTGTAAATAGAGCTGCAGTAAACATGAGAGTACAGGAATCCCTTCAGCATGATGATTTCCATTCCTCTGGGTATATTCCCAACATTGGGATAGCTGGATCATGTAGTAGATATATCTGTGATTTTTTGAGGAACCCCAAAACCATTTAGGGGTTCCTCATAAAGGCTCCACCATTTCGTAGTTTCATCAACAGTGTATGAGAGTTCTTTTTTCTCCACAACCTCACCAGCATTTATTATTCTCAGTCTTTTGGATATTAGCCATCCTAACTGGAGTAAGATGGTATCTCAAAGTCCTTTTTGATTTGTATTTCTCAAATGCTGAGTGATGAGCATTTTTTCATGTGTCTGTTGGTCATTTGTATATCTTCCTTTGAGAAATGCCTATTCAGCTCCTTTTCCCATTTTTTAATTCGGTTATTTGTTCTTTTTGCTTTAAGGTTGTTTGAGTTCCTTGTATATTCTGGATTTTAATCCTTTGTCAGATGTATAATTCGCAAATATTTTCTCCCACTCTTTTGGTTTTCATTTCACTCTGTTGATTGATTCTTTTGCTGTGCAGAAGCTTTTTAGTTTGATATAATCCCATCTGTTTATTTTTCCTTTGGTTGTTGTGCTTTTCCTAGCAATCTTATTTTTTTCAAAGGCTTAAGCAGGAGCCAACTATATGGAACAAATTAAAAGAGTGCTGCTCTGGTTGAAGCAGGAGAGGAGGACTCAGACACTGCCTTCTTAACAATCTATCCCCTACTTTGAAAGAAATTTTAGAGCAGTACTAGTCTGTGGAAATGTAATGGGAGCCACAAGTGTGAGCTGCATAAGAGATTTTAAATTTTCTGTAGCCCCATTAAAAAAAGAAGAAAAAAGAAATGAAAAAAATAAGTGCAGTTAATATTAGTGATATATTTAATTATCCTAATATATCCAACATATTATTTCAATATGTGATAGATATGAAAATTATTAGTAATATGTTTACATTTCTGGACTAAATTTTTATGTCTTTGAAAATTTATTTGTTATTAGCATATTAATTATTATAAATCATGATTTTTCTTTCTGTACTTTACCTAATCAATCAATGCCCAAACTCCTTCCACCCTCCCTCCATCTCTATTATCTTTAGGTATGTTCCCTCCTTCTGAAACTTCAACATATTGTTGTGATCCTTCCTTACTTACTTACTCTCTTCCTTCCTTCCTCCTTCTCTCCCTTCCTCCCTTCCTTCTTTTCCTTCCTTTCCTTCTTAGGACGCAGTTATGTGTGAGAACATGTAGTATTTCTCTTTGTCTGGCTAATTTCACTTAACATAATTTTCTCCAGACTTAACCACGTTGCTGCAAATGGCTGAGTAGTATTCCATTGAGTATATATACCACATTTTCTTTATGCAGTCTCCTGTCAATGGACACTTAAGTTGCTTCCATATTTTGACTATTGTAAATAGAGCTACAATGAACATGGGAGTTTAGGTATCCCTTTGACATGATGTTTTTTATTCCTTTGGATATATACCCAACATTGGGATTTCTGGATCATATGGTAGTTCTATCTGTAGTTGTTTGAGGAACCCCCATTGTATTTTCAATAATGGCTGTGCTAATTTAGATTCCCATCAACAGCGCAGAAGTGTTCACCTTCCCTGCATACTCACCAGCATTTGTTATTTTCAGTCTTTTTAATAATGGCCAGTCTAACTGGGGTGAGATGATATCTCAATGTGGTTTTGATTTGCATTTCTCTGATGACTAGTGATGATAAGTATTTTGTCATGTACCTGTTGGCCATCTGTATGTCTTCCTTTGAAAAATGTTCATCTCCTTTGCCCATTTTTTAATTGGGTGATTTGGTTTTTAAGGTATAGCTGATTATGTTCTTTGTATATTGAAGATATTAATCCCTGGTCAGATATACAGTTTGCAAATTATATATATATATATATATATATATATATATATATATATCTCCCATTCCATAGGTTGTCTTTCCCTCTGTTGATTGTTTCCTTTGCTGTTCAGAAGTTTTTCAGTTTGATATAATCCCATTTGTTTATTTGTTTCTTTTGTTGCTTGTGGTTTGGGGGTCTTATTCATAAAGTCTTTGTCCAGTCCTACTTCCTGTAGTGTTTCCCGTATATTTTCCTTTAATAATTTTATGGTTTCAGGTCTTATATTAAAGTCTTCAATCCATTTTTAGTTTATTTTGGTATATGGTGAGAGGTATAGGTCCAGTTTCATTTTTCTACGTATGGAAGTCCAATTTTCCCAACCATTTATTGAAGAGGCAGTCTTTTCCCCAACGTACGTCCTTGTTGCCATTGTCAAAGATCAGTTGACTGTAAGTATGTGGGCTGCTTCCTGGATTTTCCATTCTGTTCCATTTATCCAAATTTCTGTACCATTCTGGTTTGGTTGCAATATACCAGTACCATGCTGGTTTGCTTACAGGAGTTTGCAGTTTTATTTGAAGTCAGGTAGTGTTATGCCTCTGGCTTTATTTGTTTTTCTCAGAATTGCTTTGGCTATTCAGGGTCTTTTGTTGTTCCATATGAATGGTAGGATTGCCTTTCCTATTTCTATGAAGAATATCATTGGTGTTTGGATGGAGATTGAATTGAATCTGTAGATTACTTTGTATAGAATGGACATTTTTACAATATTAATTATTCCCATCAAAGAGCATGGTATGTCTTCCCATCTCTTTGTATCCTCTCTAATTTATTTCAGTAGTATTATGTAGTTCTCATTGTAGATATCTTTTATTTCCTTGGTTAAAATGATTCCTAGTAATTATAATTTTTGGCAACTATTATAAACTGGCTTGCTTTCTTTATTTCTTTTTCTCCTAGTTTGTTACTGGAATATAAAAATGCTACTGGTTTGGGGACATTGGTTTTGTATCTTGCAACATTACTAATATTTTAATTAGCTCTAAGAGTTTTTTGGCAGAGTCTATAAGTTTATCTCTATATAAGATCTTGTTGTCTACAAACAAGTACAATTTGACTACATCCTCTCCAATCTGGATGGCCTTCATTTCTTTCTCTTGCCTGATTGCTCTGGCTAGTACTTCCAATACTCTGTTAAATAGGAGTGGTGATAGTGGGCATCCTTGTCTAGTTCTAGTTCTTCCCATTCAGGATTGTATTGGTGATTGGTTTGTCAAAAATGGCTTTTATTATGTTGAGATAATTTCCTTCTATACCTAATTTGTTGAGAGTTTTTATTATGAAGAGTGTTGAATTTTGTCAAAAGATTTTTATGCATCTATTGTGGTAATCATATGGTATTATTCCTTGATTTGGTTGATATTTTGTATCACATTGATTGACTTGTGTATGTTGAACCAAACTTGCATCCCTGGGATGAATCCCATTTGATCATGGTATATCATTTTTTTTGGTGTGTTGCTTTATTCTGATTGCTGGTATTCAGTTGAGGATTTTTGCATCTATGTATATCAAGGATATTTGCCTGTAATTTTCTTTTCTTGTTGTACCCTTATTTGGTTGCAGTATCAGGGTGATAATGGCCTAATACAATGATTTTGGTAGAATGGCTTCAGTTTCAATTTTTTGGAAAAGTTTGAAGAGAAATGCTATTAATTCTTCTTCAAGTTTTGATAGAATTCAGCTATAAAGCTATCCAGTCCTGGGCTTTTCTTTGTTGGAAGATTTCTGATTACTGCTTTAATCTCATTTCATGTTATTGGTATGTTCAGGTTCTCTATTTCTCTTAGTTTAATCTTGGTACTTTGTAAGTGTCCAGAAATTTACCCATTTCTTCCAGGTTTTCATATTTCTAGGCATACAGTTGTTTATAATGATCTCTAATGGTTCTTCAGATTTGTGCAATATCAGTTGCAATGTTTCCCTTTTCATTTCTGATATTTGTTATTTGGGTCCTTTCTTTTCTTCTTTTTTTTTTTTTTTTCTTTGTTAGCCTAGTTAATGTTATGTTTATTTTCTTTGTCTTCTCAAAAAAACAACTTTTTGTTTCATTGAACTGTTGTACCATTTTGGGGGTCTCTATTTCATTTAATTCTGCTCTGATGTTTCTTTCTGTCTACCACCTTTAGGAATGGATTTGTTGATTTTCTTTCTAGTTCTTTCAAGCATAGTGTTGGGTCATTTATTTGAAGTCTTTCTTTTTTTATGTAAGTGTTTATTGTGATAAACTTTCCTCTTAGTACTGCTTTTGCAGTATCCCACAGGTTTCATTATGATGTATCTTTATTTTGGTTTAATTTTGAGAATTTTTTTGATTTCTTCTTTAATTTCTTCTTGGGCCCATAGTTCATTCAAAACAGGAGTCAAACATTTTTCAAAGCAGTTAGTTCAAACTAAACAGGAGCCTGTTTAGTTTCCATGCACTTGTATATTTTCCAGAATTTTGCTTCTTATTGATTTCCAGTTTTAATCCATTATGGTCTGAAAAGATCTTTGGAATGTTTTCATTTATTTTTTTTTAATTTGCTGAAACTTGATTTGTGACCTAACTTGTGGTCTATCCTGGAGAATGTTCCATGTGCTGATAAGAAGAATATTTATTCTCTAGTTGGATTAAATGTTCTGTAAATGTCCACCAGGTCCAACTGGTCTAAGGTGTAGTTTAAATCCTGTGTTTCTTTGTTGATTTGTTGCCGGGACGATCTGCCCAGTGCTGAGAGAGGGGTGTTCAGGACACCAATTGTTATCAATATTAGGGTCCTTCTCTTTTTTTAGGTCTAAGAGAGTTTGCTTTATATATCTGGGTGCTCCAGTGCTGGGTGCTTACATGCTTATGATTGTTATGACTTCTAACTGGATAGACCCCTTTATAATTATATAATGGCCTTCTTTGTCTCTTTTTATGGTTTTTGGTTTGAAGTTTATTTTATATGATATAAAAATGCTACTCCTGATCATTTTTCGTTTCCATTTGTGTCATCTGGATTTTTCCATCCCTTCACTTGTAGTCTGTTTGTATCTTTATATGTGATTTGGGCCTCTTAAAGACAGCATATAGGTGTGTTTAGCTTTTTAATCCGCTCAGTCAGTCTGTGTCTTTTGAATGGGGAGTTTAATCCATTTATATTTAGAGTTGTTATTGACACATCTTGCTTTACTCCTGGCATTATATTGCTTTTTTAAATATGTTTGAAATATCATTCACTTATTTCTTCCCCTTTGATTTTTCATCTTCAATGTTAGTTGGAATTTTGAGGTGACAAGAGTTAGCTTCTTTCTCTTCCTCATTTGTATTTTGGTTTTAACAACAGGTTTTACGCTTTCTTGCAAATCTGTGATAATGATTATAGTTTTTCAGATTCCAGGTGCAGGACTCCTTTGAGTATTTCTTGCAGGGCTGGTTGTGTGGTACTGAACTCCCATAATTTATGTTTGTCTGGGAAAGACACTATTTCTCCCTCATTTCTGAAGGATCACCTTGCTGGGTATAGAACTCTTGGCTGGCAATTTGTTTTCCTTTAGAATTTTGAATATATTATCCTATTTTCTTCTGACCTATAAGGTTTCATTTGCAAAGTCTGCTGTTAGTCTGTTGGGTGCTCCCTTAGAGTTGACTTGCTGCTTTTTTCATGCCACTTTTAGGATTCTCTCTGTCTTTGAGTTTTGCCAGTTCGACTATAAATTTTGGACTAAATGTTTAAAATAGAATATGTATTTTGCAACTATAGCACATCTGAATGTGGACTAGCCACATTTCAAGTGCTCATAGCCACACTTGGCCTATGACAAGTGACCTTGTCAGACAGCAGAACAAGAGCTCCAGAGAGTATACTTTGAAATATTTTGCACTAAAGGGATGCTTTACCAAGGACTGGTCATTTCTTCCCAATTTATCACTACCCACGCAAAAAAAAAAAAAAAAGTTTTCAAGTATTACATATTGACTCTAAGTATGTATAGAGAAAAGATATAGGACAGAGAAAGATTAATCTTTCATTATGTTGATTTTCATATTTGTGAAGAATTGGAAAATTCTTTGATCTTCTTAGCCGCTGAGATTCTCAATGTAACAGAAAAACATATATTTGTCTGATGGAATCAAATAGTCTTTTATTTTAATATTATTTAAATAATACGATAGAGCACTGATTATGACCTCAGTCTTGTTGAACCAAATCTTTTGGATAGTTCTGGCCCTTAAGGTTTCAATGCATTAATAGGATAAAATTTTTACAACTATTTTAAAAATCAAAGGGAAATACACATTTTCACTTTCTGTATCTGTCTGTTAAAAGCTGAACAAAATACTTCTCATAGTGAGGGGATGAAAGAAATCAAAGTTTTCCTCTTTAAATTTGTATGCACTTTCATTTAAACAGCAAATTCTAGTTTATTGTACTTATCCTTAGAAGGGCTTCAATTTTAATTGTTTATTTAATAATAAAGATAAGTTGGTCTAGACCAGTGGTTATCATTTTTTTAAACCCCAGAAACATTTTATAGAAATGAAATCTTATAGGCATAATATGCTTAGAAGATAAATGCTAATCTTTTTGGAAGGGGTCATGAACCCCCACTTTTCATTGTAATTTTTCTTCGTGAGGACACTCTGCAT
This sequence comes from Galeopterus variegatus, assembly GCF_000696425.1. NCBI lineage: Eukaryota > Metazoa > Chordata > Mammalia > Dermoptera > Cynocephalidae > Galeopterus > Galeopterus variegatus. The sequence continues at coordinate 317,921 of NW_007727774.1, forward strand.
AACCATAAATTATCACAAACAGTTTGACAAACACTGTTTTAAACCATGAACATTTTCTGGCCCATTCCTTTTAAGATCAATAGCAAACATTTTCGAGGTGGTTGACATAAAGTATGTTTAGAGAAGCAGCCTATTAATATAGTACATGCGAATTCAAACTGCGTAGCTCAAAGACAGGAAAAATTACAGTGATCACATTAGTACTTTTCTCTACTCTGCTAATTCCATTCAGTTCAAAAATTTATATTGGATGCATGCGTGTTCCATGAACTAGGTCAGGAGGCAAAGCAAAGGCAACAAAAGAAAAAATGAACAAATGGGAGCACATCAAACTAAAAAGCTTCTGCACTGCAAGGGAAATAATTAACAGAGTGAAAAGACAACCTACAGAATTTGGGAAAATATTTGCAAACTTTGCATCTAACAAGGGCTTAATACCTAGAATATATAAGGATCTCAAACAACTTAATAGTAAAAAAACAAATAGCCTGATTAAAAAATGGGCTAGGTAGCTGAATGGACATTTCTCTAAAGAAGACATACAAATGGCCAACAGGTATATGAAAAATGATCAACATCACTAATCATCAGAAAAATGCAGATCAAATCCACATTTAGATATAATCTTAGCCCAGTTAGACTGGCTATTATCATAAAGACAGAAAATAACAAATGCTGGTGAGGATACAGAGAAAAGGAAACCCTTTATACATTGCTAGTGGGACCATAAATTAGGGCAGCCATTATGAAAAAGAGCATGGAGGTTTCTCAAACAACTACAGATTGAACTGCCAGGTGTTCCAGCAATCTCACTGCTGGGTATATACTCCAAGGAATGGAAATCATATATCAAAGAGATAACTGAACACTCCCATGTTCACTGCAGCTCTATTTACAATAGCCAAGATATGGAACCAACCTAAATGTCTATTAATGGACAACTGGATGCGGAAAAGTGGTATACATACACAATAGAAGACTAATAGAAGACTGAGTAGCCATAAAAAAGAATGGCATTCACAGCAGCATGGATGAGCTTACTGAAAATTATGTTAAGTGAAATAAGCCAGGCACAGAATGGGAAATACCACATGTTTTCACTCATATATGAGAACTGAAAAATAAAATAGATAAGAAAGAAGAAGGAAAGAAAGGAAGAGAAGAAGGAAGGAGGGAAGAAAGAAAGAAACAACAATCATAATAATACATCGAACTTTCAGAAGTAGAGGACGGAACTGTGGTTACTGGAGGCAAGAAGAGGGGAGTGGAAGAGTGGTTAGCAATAAACGGGATAATCGACACAGAACAGCTAGTTAGGAAAATAAGTTATATTGATGTGCAGTTGAGCTAGGTACCTATAATGAACATTAATTTACTGCATGTTGTCAAATGACTAGAAGAGAGGAGATTGAATGTGAACACCAAGAAATGATTATGCTTTGTAATGATGAATATTCTAATTATCCTGATTTGATCATCACGCATTGTGCACAGGTATTGATATTCAACTCTGTACCCCACAAATATGTATAATAATTTACATTTCAATAAAAAAAGAAAAATGTAGAGATGAATTGGAAAAGGCCCTCATCTTCAAAGCAAGCATCATCTTCTCAATAATTCAGTAACAGATTATATAGCTATGTTATTTTGAAAAGGTATGGATAATCTGAATAGTCATTAATTCAGAAAATATTCACTGATGCCTAATATATTATTAAAAATGCACTGTGTGAGGCTGGGGGTAAAGGACAGAAAATTGAATATGAAAGCATTTTCGTCCTCAAAGAACACATAAAAACCTACATTAAAGAAACATTAAAAACCTACACTTTGGTGCTGATTCATGCCTTGGGTGATTGCTATTATGGTGGGATACATAAGTATACTCTTTTATATATGTGTGGGTTATATCTTCAGCATTGTTCAATCTTATGCTCTGGAAACATTAATGGTATATTATTGTATTTTACTTTGGGTTGTCAGTGGTGAACACAGTGAAGAAATATTTTTTATATCTGTGGGAAATGAGAATAGCATAAAACCTCCAATTTTAATATTTTCATGATCGACTTATTATATTGATGACCTAAACTTATTGAGTAGAGTTAACACATCCATTTATCAGTTTTCACATTTAAACTATGAGTTTCACAGGAACAAAATAAACAAATCATCCACTGAGCAGTGTTAAACTCATGAACTTCATCCAAAATACCTCTCTCAAGTCATCATGGGGAAGCCAATTGATTTGGCATTACTTTAGAAAGCATATTGGCTGATTTAAAGATTTGCGTTGACTGCTTTATTACAGCTGATACTGTAGTGAACTTGAAGAGGAAGGTATATGAGGTATATGAGGGTACTTCAAAAAGTTCATGGACAAATAAAATTAAAAGGTAATATGAATCTTTCCATGAAAGATTAGTATTAGTAGAGGTTGATAGACTGAACGGTGAGAACGGAGGTGTCAGAGGTAGCAGAATCAACGCCTGTGGAATTCTGTGTTATAAGTTATAGCAAACATTCCTCAGCAGCTCAGTAACCCCAGATGAGCATAAAGAAACAACAAAAAAAGCATAAAGTTTGAAGCCCATAAGTTTGGTCTGCCTTTTATAAGAATAGATCTTTCATGGAAATGGAGCACTAATTGATGGCATTTTTCAGTGTGCCTGGGAAAAGATTGAAGGAGAAACTAGATTCCCTTACTTACTGAATTGGCATTCTTCCCCTGATCTCCCCACCCATCTTGCAGAAAGAACCAGGTTTATCAGGGCTTGACTAGGCACTTCACAGAGTCCCCAAATTCTCTGCTACATCGTTCAAAATGAACAATATCTGGCAGTTGCAACTAACATTAATATTTAATTTGGGAAGGAAGTGGGAAAATGTCTAAGAATGTGGTTTGACAAATTGTTATCCAGCAATGTAAGGGAATAAATTATTTTGAGGAATTGAAAAAGTCTATTTAGTAAATATTTATTATGGACCACACATATATCACTGTTAGTCAGAATTATAATACAAATAATATAGATTTAATGCAAACTATGTGCTGAACATAATCTTCCCTTGTTGATTGAGGAAACATTTCAGTATAGTGTATATCTTTCAGTCTGTAATTATGAATATATGTTTTTTCCAGCAAATAGAGCATTCCAGTTGGATTTTGTCTATTTAGACAATTTTATTTGGTTTATGAGACAGAGAAATGAATAGGAACAAAATTTATTGAGCACACTCCATCATAACTTGTCATTTGAATACTGGGTATCTATCTTTCCCATAACTATGGAACAATGAAAAGATAATTTATTTCAAAATGAATAAGTATATATGTATTCATTACAGAATTAAGATTTAGCAAAACTTTTCTTAGTTTATATTTAATTTTAAAATACTGTAATAACAACCTATTTTCATTCTACTGTTGACCTCATACACAAGAAGACAGTTTGCCAGTATTGATTCACTATGCATAAACCTCAGAAGGCTCTTGTAAAATCTTTAAATCACAAATTCTCGTGGATAAAAATGAATAGTAGAACCAAAATGCAAGGTGATAAAAACTGCTATCAACAAGTAAATGTCATGAAGATACAAATAATTTTTCACTGAGCAGAGTAACAACATGAATAAGAGAACATGTAATAAATAACTTGTTATGATAAATTCAGTACAATAAAACAATTCATTGAAAGCTTGTGATAAAATATCCTGTGAAAAACATACATAAATACACTTTAGCACTGTTAAAAAGACCCCTTTAATTTAACAAGTCACCTAAATTGCCAACAGTGATTAAAATAAATATAGAGAAAACTGAGTCTGACACTTAGCCCTTAATCCTCTTTTTTTAAAATTCAAAAGACCACAGAACCATACATTTTAAAACTATGTAAAATGTTTTGAAGCCACCAGTGTATTTCTAAATTTGGTAATTAATATCACTTCGGCTATGATGGTCCTTATGATAAGCAGCAGTACTTCAAAAATTAGAGCTTCCATAATATTTTCTCCTATTTTGAGGGAACTTAAAAGGAATAATAATGTCTTCAACTTCACAATGTGACTTATTTACTTTGTTAATTTGTTTAGATTATTATTAAAACCAATGCCTTCAATTATTTACTAAATCAATACTTGGATAATATAAGTCAGTATTTCCCAGCCTGACCTTATCATAAAAATCACCTGGGTCCTTAAAAATGCAGATTTTCTTGCCACATACTAAATCTATGGAATCTTATTATCTAGGTAAGAAGGCTGGAACAAATTTGAGAAATTCTTCTAAAAACAATTGCCAAAACAGATCATTACCTTGAATACCTGGCCTTTCTCCTGAAGAAGAAAGTAGTTTCCTTGAAGCTAATTCAACAAACAATTTAATATACATTAATGTGTTTGTTCAATAGATCATATAGCATAGTGGTTCTCAGTGTTGCACAGACTTTGGAAACAGAATACCTGAATTCACATTCTGGTGCTGCACCTTACTAGCTGTTTGACTTTGCCTGTGTTACTTAGACTTCAGTATCCTCCTCTGTAAAATGTTGACAACAATTTACCTACTTCCTAATGTGAGTATTAAATTTGTTCTCGTGTATAAGAAACTTAATATCTGGCACAAAAAAATGCTCAATAAACACAAGTCACTAATTTATTGACTACTGCTAGTCATGAATACTAATATAGGCTATATGCTGTCATATGGTTGGGAAGCAATAGTTAAAAACAAATAGCAGCTCTTTAGTAGCTCATAATTTAGTACAAGATACAGGGAAGTAAATGGGTATATTAGTTACTTACTGTTGCATAAAAAATTGCCACAAATTTAACAGCTTTAAACAAAATCCTTTTATTTTCCTCAGAGTTTCCATGAGTCAGAAGTCCAGGCTCAGTGTGGCTTATCTGGGTTTTCTGCTTAGGTTCTCACGAGGCCAAAGTCAAGGTGGCAGGACAGACTGAGCTTTTAGTGGGAACTTATGAGAAAGAATCTGCTTTCAAGCTCATTAGGGTTGTCAGCAGAATTCATTTCTTTGAGGCTATAGAAATCAGGAGCCTGTTTCTTTGCTGGCTGTCTGCTGGGGGGCCACTCTCTGCTCCTAGAATCTGCCTGTATTCCTTCTCATGTGGCCCTTTTGGTCTTCAATCCAGGAATGATATGTTAAATTCTTCCATGCCTGGAATCTCTTTGACCTCCCCTCTGCCTTTTTCTTCTGCTTTTAAGTCCTAATGTGATTACAGTGGGCCTACCCTAATAATCTGGACAATCTGCCTATTCTAAGGTCAGCTTATTAGTAAGTAAATTTAATTATATCTGCAAAGTTCCTTTTGCAATGTAACTTCATGCATCCAGAGGAGTAATACCAAGGGGTAGAGATTATGGTGGCCAAGATTCTGCCTACCCACAATGAGTAACTGCAATACACGATATTTAGCCAAATGACATGGAATTTTTATTGAAAGGGTTAGATTCAAATCTCAGCTCTATCATGCTTACCAGTGATCTGAATGTGAGTTTCCTTCACCTATACCTAGGGGTTGGAATATGAGGATTAACTGAGATAACGTATGAAGTGTTCGTATACTTAAACATTACTCAAGTGTTAGTCAATTTAGTGTTACTAACAGAGAAGAGTTACATACAAGTTCAAGACAGAAAAGTGATAATTCTCTCTAGAAGAGATGAACACTTCAGAGAGGAAACCCATTTAAATCAGATCATAAAGAAAGTATAGGCACATAAAATTGCCTGTTTAATAGCAGTTACTAAAATATATTTAAAAGATATTATATGCCAGAGGCTGTGCAAAATAACTATGTGCTGAATATGCTAAATAATCATTGAATTCTACTAAAAAATAAATAGGTAGATTTCTACTAGAAAATAAACAGGTAGGTTTTACTAACTTCACTATATAACATTAAATTGGTTTTTGATCAATAGTGTTCAAAGAGGGAGTGGTTGATGCATATTGGAATCTCTTGGGACACTTTCAAACAACTGTGCAAAAAAACATATCTAACACAACATAATGCAAACTGTATTTACACTCTAGAGAGAGGAACTAGGGTAAGGGCTTGAGACATTTACTTTTTACTTCGTGGCAAACACTGCTGCTTACTGTCCCCCAGCAGATATTCTCCCTTTTTTCAGTAACACTATTTCACATTTTTAGCTGGGTGCATGGCTATCCAGAATAAAGACTTCATTTGTAGCTTCCTCAAAGCTAGATTTGACCATGGAACTGAGTTTTATCTAGCCTGTGTGATGTAAGCAGAAAGGTTTTATATGATGTACAAGTATTAGTTTGCTAGTGCTGCACTGACCATGTACTCCAAACTGAGTGGATTAAACAGTGGAAATTTATTGTCCCACAGTTCTAGAGTCTACAGGTCCAAAGTCAAGGTGTCCCCAAGGTTGGTTCCTTCTGAGGGCTGTAAGAGAAAGATCTATTCCAAGCCTTTCTCCTTGGCTTATAGATGGTGCATGTCTGTTTCTGTGACCAAATTTCCCCTTTTTATAAGGACACTAGTCATATGGAATTAGGGCCCACCCTAACAACCTTAAATTAATTAATTACATCTGCAATGATCTTCTTTCCAAATAAGGTCACATTCTGAGCTACTGGGTGTTAGGATTACAACATATGAATTTGGGGGACACATAGTTCAAACCATAATGTGATTTCTCAGAAATGTCTTTAAACAGGGAGGGGAGATAATTGCTTGTCTTTAGCATTTCTTCCTTCCTATGAGATCGAATGTGAACTGGATGTCTAGAAGCTCTAGAATATTTGGGGATGGGAGTCACAGATGACAGAGCAACCAGATAGAAAAAGCCTAGGGCCTTGATAATGTGGAAGAAGCCTAACCATCTCTGAACTGCTAACCTCCAGACTTGGTTTATAAACAAAAGGAGTAAACCTTATTTAGTGAGCTCTCCTGGCGTGTTAAAAACATTATTTTTTAAAAAATGTAGCTAACATTTATTATTTTTGGTTAAATATACCATGTTTCCAAATGAGGATTGTTTATATATAACTGATTTTTTAAAAACTCAAATCATTAGGTTAAATTATATTTTGTTTTCCTCCTGTAATTAATATATGTGCACATTTATCCTTTTTTCTTTTGGTGATTTGTATGTATTTATCTCATTAAGTTAGCACTTTTCCGTGTTACTGACCCTCCCACTTGGGAAACATTTATTTGCAGTTTGAGACTCTTTGTACAGTGGAAAAGAAGCTCTTTATTCTCATTTACTCTTTCTCTCTGCCTTGACTTTCAACTAATGTAGTAAGTAGAAAATAGCACCCAATAATAGGTTCAGACACTGGCTATGACAGTTAAGCAATGGGTCCACTGTAATGTGGGTAGTTTTACAAATAGGCTGAGGGATACTTATGCTGTTGCAACCTTTAGCTGCTTATATAAGAAACATTTTAATTCTATATGCCAGTGGCTCTTACCATCTTTTGGGTCATGAACCTATTTGAGAATCTGTTAAAAGCTTTGAATTCTCTCCTCCCAAAATGCATATACCTGCAAAAATTTGCATACAATTCCAGTTTTACTTACACGGAAAATTCATCCACGGACACTAGTTAACCATTCTTGCTTTGTGCATATCTGAAACCTGTTTCCAGTACTCTTTTCTATACTTTATTACTAACATAACCTTAAAAAGTACATTTTGAAATGCAGTGTAATTGTGCCAAAAATAGGCAAAAATTTAAAATTAGTGTAGTTTTTCCTGGCAACCAGGGCTTCTGTTTTCTGACCCTTTGTTTCCCTTCAGTGTTTCTCTCATTTCATTTCCTCAACATATTGGAATTTTCCTTTAAGAATCAATAATCTATATTTATTTTTCTATCAAAATTTGTTTTTAGAAAGGACACAATAATGCATTTACAATAAAAATGTAAATATTTAATGAGAGTTAAAGCAATATCTCTCCCTGGGATATTTGCTAAATAGCAGATAATAAAGAATATGTAACCAAGTAAATTCTCCTCTAATAGTAGATACAGGCATCTGGGACAGGCAAGTGAGATATATCATTGGAAGGGTAAGACTTCTGGGAGCCTATTAATTTTATCATGAATGCAGTTGACTATTCTCTGAAGTGTAAGCCTGGCCATGTAGTGGAATAATACTTCATAACACAGGTTTTACCTTAGACATAGTTCTGTGGTAGTTTCTCAATTATTTTGACCAATTTTTTCTCTAACTTGTTTAAATTTTTATAGTAATTAAGTAATACTCTAACGGTGTTCTAGTGTACTTCCTTTGTAGAAATTATAAATTTAGTACATTTCTCATCACAATAATACTTCCATTCAAGTTCTTGGTACTTCAGAGTCATTAAATATATGAATATGTGTTTACCTATTAGAAAAGAATCTTATTATAGAATTTTTTTGCATAAAATTAAGGCCAACACAGGAGTCAAAATATAATAGTGCTAGTCTTGCAAGCATAAAGAGAAACATAATGATGCCATTATAGTTTGATGTGTAAATGCAAAAATACCCAGTATAATGTAGTATTTCAAGAATGCTCTTTTGCTTTACTGGAGAAAATCATTTCACTTACAATACTCCATATAGATTATTTCTATGATTGTCTTATTGTCATAATGCAGTAAAATGCAAAGCAGAGAATTAGAATGGAAATATTTAAACATTAGTCTTTAAAATTCAGGGGTCTATCTTTATTTACAAATGGAGGGCTAGCCACTAAGAAAGGGTTAGATTTTCATGCTCTTCTTAAGAGAAGGCTCCTTAAAGTTTCTGCTTAGAATATTATGTCAATCAAGGTAGACTACCTTATGCAAAAGAAAGAAGCGAACCAGAATCCTAATGGCTTTCGTATTAGTTTTCTATTACTACATAACATATTACCACAAACTTGGCAACTTAAACAATTCCCATTTATTATGTCACAACTTCTATGGATCAAAAGACTTGGCATGGTGTAGCTGTATTTTATTTTATTTTTTTTGCTTAGAGTCTCCTCAGGTTAAAACATAGGTGTCAACTGGATCTCTGATCTCATCTTAGGCTTGGGGTTCTTTTCCAAGCTCTTTCAAATAATTGGAAAAATTCAGTTCCTAGCAGTTGCTGACTGTGGTCTCAGTTTTCTTGTTGCCTGCCAGTTAGTCACTCTGAACTTATAAATGTTGTCCTCAGGTCCTCATAACACAGCAGCTTACTTCTTCAATGACAGCAGTAGAATTTCACTCCAGTCAGTTATACAGGTGTCTGTCTAATATAACAAATGTAACTATCCCATTACCTTTGTCATATAAGGTAACTAATCAAAGGAGTGACTATCCCATCAAAGTCACAAGTCCTCTCACAATTCAGAAAATAGGATTAGACAGAGCATGTACACTAGGGAGCAGAATTATTGGAAGACAGTTTAGAAGTTTGTTAAACACTGCTTATCATGACAAGAGCTAATTTCTTGCTTAATTAAAGTCTGTTGTGGGTACACGTGACTCTTCAGGGCAGCCATCCTTCATTCTCAGCAATCCTGGCTGCGGCAGTCTTTTGAACTATTATATATACATTAGATTTCTTCTTCAACTGCCTTGACAGGGAAAGAAGCACTAGCGAGATAAGAACTAGCAATTAGATATTTCCAGCCATAAGTAATATATGCCAGTTCCATTCACATTTCATTAGCCAATGACGGTCAAATGGCTATGCTTAACTTTAAGGGAGCAGGGAAATGGAATCTTCTAATTGACAGAGTCAATCTCTCCTTGACCAAATTTTAGTCAGGTTCCTCTGAATCCTCTTCTCTACTAGGTCTGAACTTTTGGACTTTCATGTCTGTCTTTGCATGACCCAGTTTTAGCAAAAATCCTTCTAAATTGGTTTACTTAGAATCCCCCATCCTCAATATCTCACCACCCTAGATATCTGATTGGGTAGCTCATCCTGTGCCACCTCCTGGTGATAATCTGATTACTCTAGACTGTCTTCAGTTAGTATGCCAGTTTAGCAAAGAATTACCTTAACTTTTTACTAATTTACCATCCGCCAACACCCACCCCCCTCTGCTCACTGGCCAGAAATCCTCAACTTTTCCTTGCTGTATTTGGAATTAAGCCCAATCTCTTTCCCTTACTGCAAAACCCCATTGTAGTAATCCTGCTAAATAAAGTTGGCCTTACCATTAGAAAACCCAGGTATAAAGCCACATACTTACAGCCAACTGATCTTTGACAAAAGTGCTAAAAACATTCATTGGAGAAAGGACAGCCTCTTCAATAAATGGTGTCGGAAAACTGGATATTCATCTGTAGATTAAAGACTTAAATGTAAGACATGAAACCATAAAACTTCTAGAAGAAAACACGAGGAAAATGCTCCAGGACACAGGACTAGGAAAAACGTTTATGAATAAGACCTCAAAAGCACAGGCAACCAAAGCAAAAATAAACAATTGGGTTTTTATCAAACTAAAAAGCTTCTGCACAGCAAAGGAAACAAACAACAGAGTGAAGAGACAACCTACAGAATGGGAGAAAATATTTGCAAACCATGCATACAACAAGGGGCTAATATCCAGAATAAATGAGGAACTTGAAAAACTCACAAGTTAAAACAATAAAATAAAAAAATGAGCAAGGGAGCTGAATAGACATTTCTCAAAAGAAGCCATACAAATGACCAACAGGTATATGAAAAAATGTTTAACATCACTAAATATCAGGGAAATTCAAATCAAAGCCACATTGAGACATCACCTCACTCCAGTTAGACTGACTATTATCAAAAAGACAGAAAATTGCAAATTCTGGTGAGGATGCAGAGAAAGGGGAACCCTTATACATTGTTGGTGGGATTGTAAATTAGTGCAGCCATTTTGGAAAACAGTATGGATGTTTCTCAAACTACAGATAGAACTACCATATGATCCAGCAATCCCATTGCTGGGTATATGCCCAAAGGAATGAAAATCATCAAGATATTCAATGAGATACCTACACTCCCATGTTTATCGCAGCTCTATTCACAATAGTCAAGATATGGAACCAAGCTAAATGTCCATCGACAGATGATGACATAAAGAAAATATGGCATATATATACAAAGCCATAAAAAAGAATAAATTCTACTTTTTGTGGCAGCATGGATGAGCTTGGGGAAAACTATGTTAAGTGAAGTAAGGGAGGTACAGAAAGAGAAATACTATGTGTTCTCGCTCATAAGTGGGAGCTAAAATAAACCAAAACAATTAAATAAATACACAAATAAATAATAAGTTGAACTATTAAAAGGAGACTATGGTTACTAGAGGTGGTGAAGGGGAAGGGAGGGGGGGATAATGAGAAACCAGTTAATGGACACAAAATTATAGCTAGATAGAGAAAGTAAGTCCTATTGATGTACAGTTGACCCAGGAATCTATGATTAACAATGACTTACAGCATATTACTAAATGATTAGAAAAGAGATCAAATGTTCATATTACAAATAAGTGAGTAAGTTTTGCAGTGATGAATATGCTAATTACCCTGTTTTTTCACTTACCTCCAAATAAATAAACTTTAGGACATCAGGTAACATCTGGACATTTTTAAGCTTCATTTCATTTACTCTTCTCTTATAATGCATTCATATATTTATTTATTTATTCAATCAGAACATATTTATAGAGAGACTACTATGTCCCCAATCACCTATTAAACTATGTCATGAGATAAATTTGAATTTTTTTCTCAAGAAATTTTTACAATAAAGATCATATATGATGGATTCTAAAGTGCCATTGAAGCTAAGTAGATATAGATGATTGGTAGCTGGGCTGATAAGCTGAGCTGATATTTTTTCATGAAAAAATTGTGTGAAAGGTGGAACCTGAAAAGTAAGGAAGATTTTTGGACAGAGAAGGAGATAGAAAGAGTAGTTTATGCAAATAAAATGGCATGAGTAAAGTAGGAGGAACAGAAAATCAAAGATAGTATTTGGGGAAATAAAATATATCACATTTTCTGAAATGCAGGGAATATAAACGATAGTGGTGGAAGACTGTAGAGGACTTTGAATGCAGGGTGAGAAAGAATCACACTTGACAAGGAGTTTATAGTTTTCTGTTAATGCTAGGACACTTTCATAACCTTCAAAAGGAAAAAAAAAAGAGATCAAGAAGTTAGGGAGGAGCAATTGGGCTCAGTGTCCTTCAAGATCAAGTTAATGGAAGATGACTTTGTAATGCATCTGTGAGTCAAGAGGGAGGAAAATTTTCCTCTGGCATTGTAGGGTTAAAGTTATATTAACCAGAGATTGTGCCTATTATGTAGATCTATTGAAGGATTTTATCAGGAAACTTATCCTCACAAAGTGAAATGTGAGGATTTCATCCCTCAGGTAAGTCTTTCATACCTGAGGAAATGCAAATTGTAGTCTGAAATGCAAGGTTTGATCTTTCTCCCAAGGTTCACCCCTTCCTTCTAGCTAGCAGCAGAAATCTTGTCAAGCAGACAATATTTCTGATCCACAGTAGATATTTGAAGGTGTGCATTTTATAAAGTATATAATGCAACTTCAAATTTGCTTCCTGAGGAAAAAGCAGCATATCATGTGGGGAAAAAAAAAAGGCAGGAGAAGGGACTTTTTCCGGGGAGTTGACTTTTTCAGGAACTGCAGGAAAAAGGAAAAAAGGATGGCATAAGGAGGAGCACGTAGCCATGTCAGTTACCCTGAATATACAGACAGTAAAATCTCAAGCATTTTTGTGTGATGCAATGGGAAGAGGTAGCTATACTAGATGCATCACACCCACATTTTCATACCCATTTATCTGTATTGTTTGGATATAACCTTCCTCTTTACCAAGTGTGTGTGTATTTGGAAAAGGGAACAAAATAGTGTGCTGCCCCCACCTATACCTCTTCCCCTCTCTGCCATAGTCACTGGCTGGTATCAGAAACAGCATTGCTACCTGGTGGTTGATGAGTGTATCCAACTGCAAACAATATCTCCATTAGAAAACAGCCACCCTCACAATCTTAGAGGCTAGACAGAGATACCTTATGTGACAAAAGAAAAGTGCTTATCACATTAAATTTGTCGTGGTTCTTGTGCTGTCTGTGAACTTTCGCACATTACTTTCCTAAGTCTGAACCAAACCATATCCTAGAATCAAGCCAGGATTGATTCCCTACCCTAGTCACTAAACAGTTATCAGAACAGTGTTGGATGACAAAACAGACCCAATCAAAACAGTAAAGTTGGAGCTTATATTAACCTCTCCCAGTAGAAGGAATGTGGTAAAGGGAACCATTACTCTTGTGGTCAAACTGGGCCACTATGTTGTACCGTTTGAGAGTAGGTATTGTGCATAGAAACCAGAGATTTTACACTGCCACATACATTTCCAAGGCCAATTCCTTTCTTCTGGGGAGGGTGGACCATAGGCATTTTTAATTGTTCATATTTTGACAAGAAGTTTGATTTGTTTGTTTTAATTTTTATTTTAATTGACAAATAATTGTATATAATCATGGAGTACAATGTGATGTTTTGATATATGTATACATTGTGCAATTATTATATCAAGCTAATTAAGATATCCATCACCTCAAATACTTATCTTTTTTTTTTTTTTTTTTGTAGTAAGAACATTTAAAATCTACTCTTTTAGCAAACAGTCTTGGTTTGTTTTTTTCTTTGTTTTGATAAATTCAGATCAGTCCTTGACAGAAAAGTTATATCCTCCAAGATGTTGTGATTAATTTGGAGACCCAAACAAGCACTGACTGGCTGGTGGCTGCTTCTGGATCTTGGATTGATGGTCTGTGATAGACAGCAGGAAAAGATAATACAACTTGTGGTTGACACAGCTACTAGACACAGAAGAAGAAGAGTGTTTCCAGAGGAATTTGAACTATGGCTTGATTACATTTAAGAGGTATGCCGGGACTGAAATTCTTCACAAATTTGAGAAATGTAAAAGGGTCACAGAGTATTTGAGACAATATACACACTAGGCTGTACTGGTGTAAAGCATTTAAAAGCTGTAAATGAATATTCCTTTTGCCGAATTGTTTTGCTGCTTTAGAATATGTCTTTGGTAGTGTGGAGAATTTCAAGGAAATGCTTATTACTTTTTTGACAACCTAGCAGAAGTGATGAGAAGAGACCTCTTAATATGCAACAAGATGGTGAAAATTACTGTGAAAGACTGTAGAAAAGTGTACTATAGAATGTAGCCTCAGGTTTCATGAACATCCTGAGAATCCTTTCAGAAATTTTACTACTAATTAATGTAGAATAAACGGAGGTAGAGGAAGATAAAGCAGAGGAGAAAGTTAAGTTCATAGATATTTACAGGGAGCCATATAAATTGACTGACATTTTATCTTAGACTGAGATCAATCTTGGTAACTGAGGCAGAAGAGCCATGGCAAGACAGATGGGGATGTTGGTAGCAGATCTAAAAGTGACGAATTGAAACCTTCATTTCCATATAACACCTTGGTAAGCTTGGCTCTTTTGCTTTATTTTGTTTTCGCTACTAGCAAAATAAGCATTTAATTAGCCGTGAGCTCATGGAAGATTGCTCCCTAGCAATAATTGTATTTTGATACATTGATTATTGAATATTGTGCAGGTTTTGAGAGTGTGGTGTTCTCTGATATGACTAATGGGTTTGGTTGTCGAATATCCTTTCAAGTATCATGCTCTTGTTATGTCTGTTTGTTTGTTTAATAACATTCGTAGTTGTGGTTAAAGATTCTGGAAATTACCTAAAAATCTGATATTATGTGAATGACTGCAAACCTTTTTGATTCAAGGGGGTTATTTAACACTTTACTGACTGTGGTGAGTGAAATGAAGGTGAGAGAGCAGTGACATAGACAATAAAAATTCCATCCATCTCTGTCTGTTCTGAATTAAATGATCACTTCAAATCAAAGTCAATTTAGCTCTCACATTTTCTGTGGTGTATCTGCTTGTGTGTGATGGATACATATATATGAGGGTACTTCAAGAACTTCATGGAAAGATTCCCCTTACCTTTTAATTCTATTTGTCCACAGATTTTTAAGTACCCCCATATATATGCACATTTATATATAACTGCTTATATCTCAAGGTGGATAGTCTGCTTAAGAAATGTTTAATTCAAAATTATATAATTGCCTTATGTACATGCTATCTTTATTTGATAACTCTGAAATTTTCATGCTGTGCTTCACTGTTCTTCTCTTTCTTTGCTAACTATAATTTTTCCTGTTTTACAAATGGAAAGAAAATGACTTACACAGAGATCAAAAAGTTATTGACATCTAGCACAGCAGGTTGGTGACCAGAAAAAAAAGTGAAATGATGCCCTAAGCTAAATTCCATTTATTAGCTAGTTCCAAAAGTTAAAGAGTAAATCTAATTTTAAAGAGAATGAAAACTTAAAACTTATCTTTGTGTCTAACATGAAGAGAAATTCTAGGTCTGCCCATGCTAAAGCCATACAAATGAAATTTTATGATTGTTCAAAAATATTGCACAGATCTGTATTTACACATATAATAAAGGTCAAAGTAGTAACTTACTATCAGATGTAAATTTATTTGAACAGCTAAAGGAGACACTGCTTACTTTATTGAGACTTTCTGCTAATTTGCTTTCCTTAACGTGGAACTTAGGATGTGCTATGTTATTTCATTTGAGCATTTGAAGGGAAAGAAAAATAAACACATTTCAGGCATATATTGGCAGGTAAATATGCAACTTGCTTTGAGAGGCATTAATACTTTGAAGCCAAAGGAGTAATTGAGCTGACTTACAGTAATCTACGAGAGGCAGTTGATTTTTTGGAGAGTTTGGGCTTTGGAGTTTGAAAGAAATGGGTTCAAACCTTGACTCTATTATTGGTAGAGTGAATGACCTTGAGAGAGTTAATTAACTCAGTAGTTCCAAGACTTTTAGGTTTCAAGAACCAGTAAAATAAAACAACATTTAAAATAGATAAACCATTAGCTAGGTTAACAACAACAAAAGAGAGAGAGAGAGAGAGAGAGAGAGAGAGAGAGAGAGAGAGAGAGAGAGAGGATCCAAATTAAAAGAAAAAGAAATGAAAAGGGACACATTACAACCAATACCAGAAAAATATGAAGAATCATTAGAGATTATTAGAAACAATTGTACACCAACAAATATGAAAACCCAAAGGAAATGAATAAATTACTGGACATCTACAAACTACAAAGATTGAACCAAGAAAAAAAAATTAAAAGAACCTGAATAGACCAATGACATGCAATGAGATTGAAGCAGTAATCAGAAATCTTCCAACAAAGAAAAACCCAGGATTGGATGGTTTTATGGCTAAATTCTATCAAACATTTAAGAAGAATTAATACCACTTCTCTTCAAACTTTTCCAAAAAACTGAAGCAGAAGCCATTTTCCCCAAATCATTTTATGAGGCAAGCATCACCCTGATATCAAAACCAGATAAAGATACAACAAAAAAAGAGAACTACAGGCCAATTTCCTAGATAACACAGATGAAAAAATTATAAACAAAATACTAGCAATCAGATTACAGCAACACATCCAAAAAATTATACACCATGATCAAATGGGATTCATCCCAGGGATGCAAGTTTGATTCAACATACACAAGTCAATCAATGTGATACACCACATCAAAAACACCAAGGACAAAAAACATGTGATTATTTCAATTGATGCATAAAAATAATTTGACAAAATGCAGCATTCCTTCATAATTAAGACTCTCAGCAAATTAGGTACAGAAGTAAATTACCTCAATACAATAAAACCCATTTATGACAAACCAATTGCCAATTTCATCCTGAATGGGAACAAGAACCAGGAACAAGACAAGGATGCCCACATTCCTGTTTAATAGAGTATTGGAGGTACTAGCCAGAGCTATCAGGTAAGAGAAAGAAATGAAGGGCATCAAGATTAGAGAGGTCAAATTGTAACTGTTTGCTGATGACATGATCTTATACATAGAAAAACCTTTAGACTCTACCAAAAATCTCTTAGAGCTGGTTGACAATTTCAGTAATATTGTCGGATACAAAATCCACACCCAAAACTCAGTAGCGTTTTTATATTCCAATAACAAACTAGAAGGAAACAAAATGAAGAAAGCAAGCCCATTTAAAATAGTCACCAAAAATAATAAATAAATAAAAGATGTAGGTATCAATTTCACCAAGGAGGTGAAAGATCTCTATGATGAGAATTATAGAACACTACTGAAATAAATTAAGCAGGACACAGAAAGGTAGAAAGATATACTGTGCACTTGGATGGGAAGAATTAACATTGTTAAAATGTCCATTCTACCCAAAACAATCTACAGATTCAATGTAATCCCCATCAAAATACCATGACATTCTTCACAGTAACAGAAAAATCAATCCAAACATTCGTATGGAACAACAAAAGACCCTGAATTGCCTAATCAATTCTGAGCAAAACAAATAAAGCTGCAGGCATAACACTGCCCTACTTCAAATTATATTACAAAGCTATTGTAACTAAAACAGCATGGTACTGGCATAAAAACAGACACTCAGATCAATGGAACAGAATAGAAAACCCTGGAATCAACTCACATACTTATACCCATCTGATCATTGACAAAAGCAGCAAGAACATACATTGGGGGAAAGATTATCTCTTCAATAAATCATGCTGGGAAAATTGGACATTCATTTGCAGAAAAATGAAACTAGACCTGTACCTCACACCACACACCAAAAGCAACTCAAAATGCATTAAAGACTTAAATATAAGACCTGAAACCATAAAATTCCTAAAGAAAAATTTAGGGGAAACACTCAAGTTAATAGGACTGAACAACACTTTATGAATAAGTCTCCAAAAGCACAAGCATCAAAAGAAAAAATAAATAGGATTATATCAAACGAAAAAGCTTCTGCACAGCAAAGGAAATAATCAACAGAGCAGAAAGACAACCTACATAGTGGGAGAAAATATTTGCAAACTACACATCCAATAAGGGATTAATATCCAGAATATACAAAGAACTCAAACAACTATACAGCAAAAAACCCCAAATAATCCAATTAAAAAATGGGCAAAGGAGATGAATAGACATTTTTCAAAGGATGACATACAAATGGCCAACAGGTACATAAAAGAATGCTCAGCATCACTGGTCATCAGAGAAACGCAAATCAAAACCTCACTGAGATGTCATCTCACCCCAGTTAGGCTGGCCATTATTAAAAAGACTGAGAATAACAAATGCTGGTGAAGATGCAGGGAAAGCGGTACTCTTCTACACTGTTGGTGGGACTGCAAACTATCACAGCTAGTGTGGAAAACAGTATGGATGTTTCTTAAACAACTACTGACAGAGCTACCATATGATCCAGCAATCCCACTACTGGTTACCTATCCAGAGGAATGGAAATCATTATGTCAAAGGGATTCCTGCACTCCTATGTTTACCACAGCTCTATTTGCAATAGACAAAATATGGCAGCAACCTAAGTGTCCATTGTCGGACAACCAGATGAAGAAAATGTGGTATATATACAATATGGAATATTCAGCCATAGAAAAGAATTAATTTCTGCTATTTGCAGCAACATGGATGAGTCTGGAGAAAATTATGTTAAGTGAACCAGGGCAGACAAGGAAACAAATTCCACATGTTCTCACTCATAACTGACTGCTGGGAAGGAAGGAAGGTGGGGAGGGAGAGGGAAGGAGGGAAGAAAGAAGGAATGAAAGAAAGAAAGAAAAACCACAACAATACATTGAACTTTCAGGAGAGAACAAACCTAAGGATGCTAGAGATGGGGGGAAGGGAGGGAGGGGGGTTTGGTACTGATAGGTCAGGCAAAGAGCATAAAGAAATATCATGATTTGTAATAATGAATATGATAATAATAAATAAAATATAAAATTAAAAATTTAAAAAAACAAGACAATTGTGTTATAGAGTAACACGAGCTTCCAACTTATTTCACTAAGTAAAGATATAATAAAACCTCACAAATAAACACATGAACTATCAATATCATCACATCGATGGCAGATACTGCTAGTTGCTTACCCTAGATCCATTTCCCCTTCTTCCTAACCTATAGAACCTTAATTTTGTTCATGGAAGCAACATATCCAGCTAAAATATTGCATTTACCACTGTTTGTACCTAGGAATAGCCATTAGACAGTTTCTGAGCAATGAGACATAAGGGGAAGTTTGTTGGTATTTCTGGAAGTGTTTTGCATTCCTGGTATAAGTGCCACTCCTACTTCCTTATTTTTTTGCCTTACCTGGACATAAAGTTGGGGGTGGAGCAACTATCTTCTGACCATGTAGTGACCATAAGGATAAAGACTATACACTGAGGAAGTCAGAGAAGAAGATAAAAAGGAGCCGGGGTTCATAATGGCATTGTGGAACCATCTTATCAGCTTTGGATTACCCCACACGGGACAGTACTTCTCATGTGAAAAAAAAAAATACTTTTTTTATTTTTTAAACCACTATTTTCTAGGTTTCTGTTACTAATAGTGAAGTGTAATCCTAACAGGCACATCAGCATTCTGTAAAATTAAGGATATTTTAATACTCAAAAGTTTCTTGTCTTGCTTTCTTCATAAAGAGTCTTCTCTTCTGTTTTCTGTATTTTTCCATCTTTAGTAAACTGCTGGGGCATTTTTAGTTCTGTGCCACATTGTCTGCGGCCTCTACCTTCTGATACAAAATTGCCTAGGTTTATGTATTCTATCTCCTAGGTGAGTCTTTCCTAACTTCCAGATATTTCTTTCAGCTGGGCAATCCGCCTCAGAAATTTTCTAAATAAATGTTCCTGCTGATGTTTCCAAATATGTATTCTCATGGGCTAAGAAATGATGAATATATCCTCTGCCATTTGTTCCTTGAAACTTTGTTTTTCCTTTGCTTTAGAATTTTCTAGGTTTTGTGTAACCCGTGAAACAGAATGAAAAAAAGCCTTTTTACTACTTCTTTCCCTGAAGCATTAGGATACGCTCCCTTATTTCACTATTACTTTGAAGCAGTCTCAGCTGAGTTGTATTTCAAAGACCATTTTATTTTTATATTTTGAGGGTATGTTATACAGAGAATGAAAATTTATGTTTATTATGACTATTATAGCTGCATTCTAGATTGTATCTTTTGTCCAAAAGTTTAAAAAATATTCATTTTCCTGATTCATCTTTTTACCGTGAATTCAATTTTCTATAATCACAGTCCAAATCTCTTCTATTATGATCATATCTGGCTGATGTATTTGTGCCTGATTTATAAGTTTAACTTTCACGTACCATCTATTTTAGAAATGTATCTTGTAAATATCATATAGATGAACTTATCTATAAATTCATTTTGAGAGCCTTTTTCTTTTAATAGGGCAATTAACTTTAAATTTATTTTTGGAACTAAGTTTTTTCTTGTTTTATCATCTTGTGTTTTATGCTTTTTCTCATATCTATTTTCTTTTTTAATAGGAAATGTTTACTTTATATTCTATTCCATTATCATCTGGAAAGTAGACATTTTGTTTTTATCTATATTCATGATAAACATTGATCATTTTTAAACATACCTGAACATATCAATACTTAATCATTAATGCCATAAATGATATATTATTTATGTCTCATATGGTTGTTATTTTCATATGAATTTTTTCTTCTTCCTTAAGGGATAATACTTTGAAGCTTTCTTCACCATTTTCCTGATTGTTTACTTATTTTATCAGCACTTAGAAATTATGATTTTGTTAAATTTTTGATAAAGAATACTCTGGCAGTAGTGGGAAGGATAAATTGCTGGTTAGGAAGTTTTTACAGTGTAAAAGAGGGGATTAAGTTGTGAAGTAATGCTACTGTAGTCAGAATGGGAAGAAGAGGGAAGATTTGAAAAAATATTTAGAGGAAAATCCACAAAAGTTGTAATTGGTTGGATATAATGAGGAGTCAAGTGTAAACTAGTACTAAATTCTTTCTCTTGAAAGACAGGGTGACTGGTAGGAATATACAAGGAAGGGTAGACTTAAAAAGAAAATAATTAGTTACATTTCAAGATATATTGAGTTTAAATAACACTCGAGTACTCAATTAGATATAGTAAATAGATCAAATATAAGAGTCTAGAGATAATTGAAGTGGTTAGGTGCAGAGATAAAGACTTGGGTGTCAGTATCTTAAAAGTGACAGTTAAAGCCTTGTAACTGGGTGAGACCACATAGTGAGAGTTTGTAAAAATGATAAGTGGGTTAGGCAAAACCCCAAATATCCTTATTTAAAGAGATGGGTGGAGATGATAAGAAATAATGGAAGGAGTGTAGAAAGTAGTCCAGGAGATTTGGAAAACAAGAGGAGTGGTAATCTAAAAGAAATGAGATATCAAACCACGAAATGAAATAGCAGAACTTTGAATGCATATTGCTATGTAAAAGTAGCAAATCTGGAAAGGCTACATACTGCATGATTCTATCTGTACAACATTCTGGAAAAGACAAAACTATGGACTCTGTATAAAGGTCAGTGGTTATCGGGGGCCGAGGGAGGAGTGAGAGAGGGATGAATAGGTGGAGCACAGGGGGATTTTTAAAGCTGTGAAGGTATTCTCCATGACACTGTAATGGTGAATACACATCATTATATATTTGTCACCCATAGAATGTACAACACAAAGAGTGAATCCCAATGCAAAGTATGTACTTAATAATGTATGAATACACACCCATCAATTTTAACAAATATGCCACACTAATCAAGATGTTATTAATATGGGAAACTGGTTGTGCTGGGGGCAGTAAGAAAATACATGGTTACTTTCTAGACTTCTTGCTCAATATTTCTATAAACCTAAAACTGCTCAAAAAATAGTCTATCAATTACCAAAATCAGATAGCTATAAAAAAGGATCAAATAGAAATCTTGTGAGTAAAAAATATTTTCATAGAGAAATATATACAGATGGCAATAATGCAATTTTTAAAACAACTTTTAAGTAGTGAAATTTAATGTTATAGCACATTAAACACATTTTTAAAACACATTTGGTTCTAAGTTTTAACGATTTTTTAAAATCTCTGTTACATATTTTTAATTCACTTAATTGCTTTTGCGATTGCTATACTACTTCAAAATATTCTTCAACTATATATGAGGTTGGAAATGATATAGTACATGTGAGGGTACATCAAAAAATTCATGGAAAGATTCATATTATCGTTTAATTCTATTTTTTCACAAACTTTTTGAAGTACCCCAGTAAATAGGTTTTCTTCAAAAGTGTATATAAAGTCTTAAGTGCATAAACATATCTTTGTAATTATTTTTCCTCAAATCATTTTTTTAAAGATCAATTAACATTCTGCAAATGATTATTAACATGTCGCATATCAATTTAAAAGGAATTATCACTCAAACTGGTATTTTAAGTTTATAGATATTGAAGTCCACTGATCATATATTTTAGTAGCAAGCAAATGGGAACAATATAGTTCCAAATTAATATTTTAAACCCATGCTTAGAAAATGGGAGCAAAGATGGGATCTAAAATCCTTTGCACACAATTTTATTTTTAAATAATATAAATTTGTGTATATATCCCATATTTCTTTTACAATAATGAAATTGATCTAATTGCTTTGAAGTTTGAGAAAAACTTAATTTACTTTTACAAATATTAGGTTGAACCATATGTAATTTCAGAATTAGTAGGTCAAAACTGGAATGTAAGAAATTTCTCATAGTCCAACCTAATATAATTCAAAGATATATCACATCATCTTCTGATATTTAAATTTCAATGTTTAATTTCCTGTTAACTGAATTTTAAAAATTCTAAAATCATGTAACCAACAGTAAACATAATCTTTGTAAACAATTTCTTTTACAAAACCATCTTACTTGTAAATGTAAGGTGTGACATCCAAATTATTCACTGCCCTTGAACAACTTATGAAGTAATTAATAATTCAAGGATTTTCTCTTAATTTAAATAACCGCACTAATTATGTTTCTTGATTTGTACTTCCTTTTCCAAGATTCTTCTGCTTAATTGTGCTTGCTGAATAATTGGCTGAATTGCTAAAACACCTGGTACTGTTTTTTACGTTTACTATGTATACATGTTTGTATGCACCGACCTGCCAGCCATGTCTGATGCACCGACATTTGCATGAACAAAGGTAACTGAAAATGGATTTGTTTTACACGTAATAATTTTTAAATTTCAAATATTGATAATCCCTTGGCATTTGTGGCCACTAATTATAAAAATATTTTATCTTTGATCTATTTTTTCCTTAAAAACCTTTGTAGTGAACAATAAAGCTTAATTGTTTGTGCAGGACGCTTTCTTCAACCTGCAATAAAAATTTGTTTACTATAATTTATAACATAACCCATTTTAAATATTTTTATCATCTCATCAATTCTTGTCAAAGCCCTAAGCTTGCTCAATGGAATATAAAATAGCATTTCAGCAAGATTCCACCCAAACGATCATTTTACTAGTAACTTCTCATAGCTGGTAAGTTTAATCTTTCTTCATTATTGTGTGACTTGCCACACTTTACATTCATTTATGCCATTCTACAAAAACAGTGAGAGAGCTCTTTATTCTTTTGATTAAAATATTTTATAATTTCCTTGAAAATATTAACTTTTTAAGTTTTTTTTTTTTTTCTCGGAAATATGACGTATTATTGCCAACATTATCAGCATATTTTAAAAATAAAATATTCACTTAATATTGATTTCTTCATTACTTATTTAGAGGAAAAATGTAAAAACAGGCATAATTGGAAATGTTTTGGTGAAGCTACACAACCCAATGTCAAATATTTAACTATTTTTTTTTCACTTTTGTCTCTTACATTTTTGTTGTTGTTGGCTGGCCTCTAAGAGGATCTGAACCCATGTCTTTGATGTTTTAAGAGTATACTCTAACCAAATAAACTAACTAGCCAGCCCTGTCTTTTTCTTTTGATCTTTAAAATAAGTGTAATAATTACATAAATATATATGTCACTGTGAGAATGACAGCTATAAATGTAGACTGATACAGATATTCTGTACGGCTGCTCAAATAACACAAATTAAGGTTGCTATCAGTGACATGGTTTTCCAAAATGGTAAACAACCTTTGTTAAAATTCCATATAAAACTAGGTAAAATATTCTGTC
The DNA here is from genome assembly GCF_000696425.1 of Galeopterus variegatus. NCBI lineage: Eukaryota > Metazoa > Chordata > Mammalia > Dermoptera > Cynocephalidae > Galeopterus > Galeopterus variegatus. The sequence goes on from NW_007727774.1 coordinate 342,131, forward strand.
CAATTTACTTCATAATTGCTTTTACTGAAATTTCAAGTTTTAAATAACTTTGCTAAATTTACATCAATTTTTAGCATAAGATGGAGTTAGGTTCTAGGCTGGCATAACTATAGACAAATGTTTCACCTACATGAATGCATGGTGGAATATCAGAAGGCATGTACACTCAATGTTCAACATTTTCCTTAGCTTTGCAGTCAATCTAGCATACCTTGCCTCTAACTAAATCCCAGAAGTTCCCTCATAATTATGATAAACAAAATCACTCATAACCATTTCTAAAATACCCACTAAAGGTGGCACTGACCTTGTTAAGAAAAACACGGAACTAGCTGCAAGCCATATGAGTTTATGAACTATTTTATTGAAGGTATCCACTGTTTGAAGATATAATCATCACTTCCTGTTTCTTAGTTTATAAGTGTCTCTGTTGGAAAATCAACTTAGAATTTTCTTTGGAAAGCACATCGTGCAGTTTATTTCATATTAATTATTTGGGTTTCCATTTCACGTAGTACTTTGAACCAGGTGCAGAGGAAGCCATCTGACGTAGAATGCCAAAATGTGCTGAAGAAAATATTTAAAATGTCTGTACATGGGGAGTTGCTGTTCAGTAGACAGAAAGTTTCAATTATGCTGGGTGAATAAGTTCTAGAGATCTGCTATAAAATATAATGCTGTAGTTAACGTTACAGTATTGTGAGCATCAAAATTTGTTAAGAGGCTAGATTTTATGTTAAGTGTTCTTACACACATACACACACACACCAAGACAAATGGACACAGAGAAACATTGGGAGGTGTTGGATATGTCTATTACCTTGACTATGATGATGGTATCACATTTGTTTACATATGACAAAACTCATCAAATTGTACAAATTAAATATATACAGTTTTTGATATATCACTTATACCTCAATAAAGGTGTCCAAAATAAAATTAAATGTGTGACTGAGCTGATGGGAGGATAAGACACATATTTGGAGGCGGGAAACTATGAGACTGTGTTACCTCTGAGAGGTAAGCAGGTGTTTTCCCCAGCAATTAGAATTTGAGCCTTAAATAGCTTTCCAGGAGGAAAGCAGACAAACACTAGGATGTATGAAAGATGGGAAGAGTTTCAAATTAGTGGCTGTCCCCATATGACCAAAATATCCTTCAAAGGCAACATCTTCAGGAGTTAAACTTGGAAAAAATCCAACCTAAAGAGAAATATGATGCAAAACTTTAACTAGCAACTCTGGCTCTGTAGAGACACAAAAAATGAATAATGTCTCTTCTAAGAATTTCTAAACTCAAGCCCAACCTAATGTGAGTCTAGAGACACAAGCCCTACTATCTGCATGATGAAAAATTTCCCCAAGCCGAATATTTAATTTAAAGTGGTCATGGAGGGTAGTGCATACATGCCTGCCTCTAAAGAAATGGTTTTCTACCTTGCCTGCACAATAAATTTACTTGGAAGCTTTTCAAAATAAATAAATAAACAAAGCATTAATAGACATTTTATAAAGAAGTTTAATTAATTGCTAATAAGCATAGTTAAATATGCTTGACATCACTGGCTATTAGAGCAATGCAAATTATAACCACAGTAAGATACCACTAAACACCCACTAGAATGTCTAAAATTTAAAAAGTACAACAGCTTGGTAAGGACATGGAGAAATGGGATTCTTCATATATTGTTGGTAAGAAGATAAAATGTGCAGCCACTTTTGGAAACAGTTTGGTAGTTCCTTAAATAGTTATATATGAACTTACATACAACCAAGTAATTTCGTACTTAAGCATCTACCCAAGATAAATTTAAAATCTATGTATATGCACAAATATATACACAAATTTGTATAACCTCATTATTCACAATAACCCCAAAATGAGCACAATCCTAATGTCTTTTAACTGGTGAATAGATAAATAAAATGTGGTATATCCATTCAATGGAATACTATTAATTGGTAAAAGGAGATGAAATACTAATACATGCTGAAACATGGATGGACCTTAAAAACATCAAGCTGGCAAAAGAAGCATGAAGCAAAGGACCACATATTGTATGATTCTATTTATATGACATGTTGGCAGGGTAATTTGATAGATATAAAAAGCAGATCACTGATTACCTAAGGCTGGGAGTGTCTATAGAGTTTTGCTCTAAATGAGCATAAGGAAACATTCTGGGATGATGCAATGTTCAAAACTGGATTGTGGTGATGATTGCATAACTCTGAAAGTGTGTATATTTACTTAATATAATTAAATTTCTCCTTATTATGGTTGAATTTCACAATATACAAATTGTGCTAAATAAAAGCTGTTGAAAAGTGGACAAAGATTATATAAAAGAACTAACTAATGATTTGAAATTCAAATCAAATAGACAGTTAAGCATCGATGAATATTCAAGGCATTAAAAAAAGAAAGTCACAAGATATGTTGTTAGATTCTTACTAAACCGTTGCTTGGTATAAACCTGGTTTATTCACCTAATTATACTTGACATGTGTTTCTGGTTTTCATGAACTTCTATATCATGTAATAACAGGATCCACTCAGTAGCAGATAGAGGAGAAGAATGTAAGCTTGCTCATAGGGAAGCAGTTTAGAGGAGAAGAAAAGGAGGGAAGAAAGAAGAGACCAACATGTTTCAATCAAATACTGAGAAGCTTTTCATTTTGACAAGAGACAGCAAATTATGGTGGCCAAGTCTGTGAACTCTGGAGCCAGTCTGTTGGATTCATAATACTGTTTCTCCCATTAAGTAGTTGTGTGACTTCGGACAAATCACAACTTTTCTGAACCTCAATTTCCTTACCTATAAAAAGGGAAAAAATATATTACATTTTTCATTTGTTTGTTTACAGGATGAGATGTGTTAATATATGCATGGAACCTACAACACTAAGTAATCTAGCATGCAGTAAGCACTATACTCCAGTTACCTAACATTATTAACCACAGAGAATTAGTCTTCCTTAGGCAATCACCAGAAGTGTGTCTTGGGACATATAGGTCTCATTACAAAAGGGCCAATTTGGGGCTAGAGAATGGTAGACGTTTTTTTCGAGTCACCTTTTTCTCAGAATTAGCAAAGCTCTAGAAAAAAATTTTAGTACCTATTACCTAATGCCAACTTACTGCATAATAATTTGAAGTTAACTTATACAAGTGGTCTTCAAAAAGTTCATGAAAAGATTTGTATTATGTTTCAATTCTGTTTTTCTAAGAACTTTCAAAGTACGCTCGCATCTTAACATACAGGGTATGCAGAAAATAATGAACAAGGCGGATTCAAAATAAAATTGCTTACTGTCACATTATCATACTCTAAATTCCTTTTTTTGTAACTCAACATCAATACCTACAATAAAATAGACATGAGGGAAAGAATTATCAAAGCCCTATGATGTACATCTTGAGAACGCTTATTCACAGCTGAAATCATTCATACACTTTATTATCTCTTTTTGCATTTAGTAGTGATGATTTTTAAAGAAGTGGTATTTTCACAGTTAAATTCGATTATTTCTGTAGCTTAGGGAAGTGTGAGGTTAATAATAACTTTGATGATTAATTTGGTGTTTGGCAGAACATATTCTGTGATGTTTAAAGATTACCCTCATTAATGGGAGACTGAGAAGTTAGTTGTGGCCTATGTTGTCAACTTTCTGTGCTTCTGGCGATTTGCAGCTTCTAGTTTGTAAACGAGGAAGATAAGAAAGCTCTAAGTAAGTGATTATTGAAAGTTCTATCACATTCTTTTCCAAATAATTAGATATCCCAAAATTTTTTATTGAGTAATTCTTCCTTTTATCTGCTGTTTTGTAATATCACTTTTATTACACACTGAAGCCTGTTCCTAAGATGTATATCTACCATGCGTGTATATAAAACATATTATTTTATTTAAAGATTTATAACACTTTAAAAAATCTCCAATATGGTGAATAGCCCTTCATTGATACCCTTTATTTAAACAGTGATTTGTGTTACACATTATTCTTTCAGTTGAACTTGAGGATCATTTACTTGGGTTTCAAAAAAAAAAAAAAAAAAAAAAAAAAAAAACATTTTAAAAACACAATGCCTGGGAATCTGGATTATAATTGAATTATACTTAAACTTTAATTGTGGAAAATTGTTATTTTTACAATATCCATTCTTTCATACAGAATGCAGTAAATGTTTTTATTTACTTTTGTCTCCATGTAGTTTTCTTCATGTAGGTCCTTTTCATTTCTTGTTAAACATACATTCCTAGATATTTTATAATTTTTGTTTCTAAAATAAATCATTTTTTTCAATTTCAGCTTCTAATTGGTAATTGGTAATTCTAATTAGTAATTTCCCAATATAGGGGGAGTATTGACATATTTTGTTGCATGAGGCCCCATTACCGAACTCTTATTTATTTTAATAAAGGTTGTTGTGTAGGAGTTCAGAGAACAGATCCTAAGCTACACTTCTTTTATTCAAACCCCAGTTTCACTGTCAACTAGTTATGTGGCATTAGGCTAGTTGCTTAACCTTATTAATGCAACTTTTTCTTTCCTTATTTGTAAAATGGGGATAACGATAACCATATTTACCTCATAGTTTTGTTGGAAGGTTTAATTATCTTATTTACGTAAAGTTTTTTTAAATGCTTAGGTAAGTATTAGCAACTGTTACATTGCTTTTATTCTCAGAGAGCTTCAAGTTAAATAATCTAATTATCTATAAATGCATTCATTTTTCTCCCATCTTTCCGATAGTTTTACTACACTTCTAGTTTCTTTAATTCACATCTTATCACACTGGACAGAATTTCCTAGTTAATATTAACTTGTTTTTTTTAAATTGAAATTATCTTTATTGTTTCATGGAAAGAATAGTGTTGTCCATCGACTTAAAAGGTATTATTTGTCACATTAGTAAGTATTATTTCTTTAGTATCAGTTACAGAACAGAATTCATCAAACACTCATTCAGTGTCTTCTAATATTACCCTATCTAAACATGAGCTATTAACATGACAGATCGAGGGATTTTTTAGTATTATATTATCTTGGGATTTCCAGGGGAAAGTATTTTGGTAACACATTTTTCAAAATTCTTTTAATTGAGATTTTCAAATTTAGTAGCCTAGTGTGACAATATAATTCTAGAACCAGATGCCTGTATTTTGTGAGGTTTTATTTTATTTTGTTTTATTTATTCAGTTTGTTTTGTTTTGTTTTGTTTTGTTTTGTTTTGCTTTAGGGAAGTTGCTTAGGCTATCTTAGCCTAAGTTGCCTAATATGTAAAATGTTACCTTATAGAATATGTTAAATGAAATATTGATTAGAATTAACAATGCTTAGCCCATAATAAACAATAAATTTTAGTATTATCAGTTTATGTCTCATGTCTCCATTGTTCTGTGTACACTTACCCTGTATAAAATAAATCTGTTCCTCCCATTCAATGGTTTGTTGGTTTAAATTCTTCTTGATTTAATACGAACGTTTTTCCTGCTTTCTTTGCGTTGGAAATTGTCAAAAATAATATTTTTCTACTTTTATTTTTAGCCCTTTCTGTGTAATCTTTACAAATCGTTTTCTTTATATTTGAGGTCATTTAGTCCTGTTTTTAACACTTCTGCAAGCCCTGAGATTAAAAACAAATTAAGTTATTTATTCAATACATATTTTCCGAATTGCTATGGACTGCCTTTGCCATCCTAGATTTTGATATTAAAGGGCAACACTACTGAAATATATAACATGTCTTCAAGGTGCTTAAACTTTGCAATTTATGGACTCTCTCTCTCTCTATATATATATACAAGCAGTATTTTTTTAATCCACTCAACAATGTATTCTGTATAAGGCAGCTGCTTTATGATACGATTGTGTATGATAGCAAGAACATAAAAACCCTTACCTAATTTCCACATTTATTATTTATATGCATTGATAAGGTAAATACATTTTACATTTAAGGATTCTTCATGTAGTCCTATCTAAAAGTTTTGCTGTTCTGCCTACTCTGATAGTTTATGTATTGTGGTTAAAAAAATATTATATCTTGCTATAACTACTCAAATGGAAGCTTGGCCAAATATTTCGTTCTGTTTGAGTAGATATAAAAATCCTAACTTTATAAAGAAAGATAATTCTTTCTCAGTGACACTGGAAGTTTTGTAAATTTGTAGGAGTTCAAAAATTTAAAATGTTCTCACTGGTCCTACTGAATTAACAAGCTGGAATTTCAATTCTAACTACAACAGATATCTGTGCTTAAGCCCCTACATCATTACTGTGGTTTAGATGTTAGCCACCTCCAGTTTCTTTTGAATGAATACATCTAGTCATTATTTTTCTGAAGAAATATCAGTTTTCCTCTAAAATATGACCTATACTCTCGCTTTTCTGATTTCACACTGAAGAAATGTGTATCCTCTTCAGGAAGAGAAAGACAATCACGACCGTGTTATTTAAAATATGTAGAAAAAGGGAGGAACAGGATTTCAAACTGGTATTCAGCAGTTTATTTATATTATATTACCATCCCTTCATGATCAGCCTATCTTTCTATTTGGGTGAGTTGCTAATATAACAAAGTAGTTAAGTAATTCATAATGTACATTAACTCTTGAACGTATGGAATTTTAGAGTCACATTTCACTATGACAAGATCTCATTTTATATTTGTTATTCAGGTGGCTTTTTAGGGATGATTTCCTCATTTTTTCTAAAAATCAAGTTGAGAAAAAGGTAAAATTTTCTACCTCATATTTTTCAATTGTTTTTGTTAAACTGATTATAATAAATCTGCAATAGCTTAGTAACTAAGCCTACTGGGATTTCTCTCTTCTTCCTTCTTTCCATCTGTCTGCCCTAGCTCCCATCCTCTACTTTCTTATTTATTTTTAACATGATTTTGGTACTAAAGTATGGTGGGTTTTCTTTGCTTTTGTTTCTAAATGATATGCAACAAATTTCATGACTGTCCACATTTCTCACCATCAACATGAAATATTTGAGAATAAAACACAGGAAAATTGATGTCAAAAAAACCAAGTTGTTTTCTCTAATACAACATTATCTTTTTTCTTCATAAGACTAATCGGTATGTACTTAAGGACATACACATACACACACATATATATAATTAATTATGGTAAAAATTTGTCCTTATATATTGGTTCATAACTTATAAAGTATTTGAACATATATATTTTATTTCTGCTTTATGAAGGCAATACTGCCTAGTAGTCTTTTACAGTCTCATTAACCCTTTCTTTCATACTAAAAGACTAATTCTCAAAGAGGTTATGTGGCATTTCAAAGTTTATGGAGCTAGAATGCAAGTCATCTGTTCCCAGATCCAGTGCCCTTTCTCCAGCAATAGTATTTCCCCTCAAAATCTACTGAATATTAATAAGTATGAAAAAGCTGACTGAAACAAAATTTAAATGTTTCCTTTACTGTAGAACTAATCAGAGACTCTAATATGTAATGGGCTTTATAAATCTTCAAGAGAAGGAATGTAGTACAACTTTTCCTATATTTTTCCAAGTCCAGAATCATTTTTTTCTGTGCCGCATATTTTAACATGTCCAAGAAGATTGCTTTCAGCATAGTTCAGTAAACACTGCATGAGGCAACACTATCTCTACAATACCATACAAATTTGTTGTACTTTAAATTTTATAAAGAACATGCATAATAATTTCTGTCTTATCAAAAGTTCTGTAGTCATTGCAACCTTATGATAAAAGAGAGAAGGTGTATATTTGAGTCATGTCAAGAGCACTTTATTTTTTTTTCCAGCAATTTTGTTTTTTGGTGATTTATGGTTGTAATAGTAATCTCCCCATAAACTTCAATGTGGAACGCAGGAAACAATGAACAGTATGCATTCCCATTAGCATTCTTCATTTTTTATTGTAATTATTAGGTGTACTACTAATAAAAATATATTGAATATTTTTATTACATGAAACTGTACAGTATGCTTTCATGAATTAGACTAAACATTTGAGTTTCATACAACTTCATTAGGTTCTATGAACTCATGTTTTTCAAGGATCTTGTGAGAAGTATCTTGTTACCTCATGTGGTCTGTTTTGATATTTTTTTGGTATCACTATTGAGGTATAATTGAAATAAAATGAACTGAGCATAGCTAAAATGTAAAAGTTTGACCAAGCCAGCTCCTTGGGGCCAGCCCATGGTCCCGGGGCATGGAGAAGGGGACCAGACCACCCTCCCACAACCAGGCACACCATGCCAGTACCTTGGGGTCTGTCCAGGGACCCGAGGCAAGGAGAAAGGGAATGTACCTCTCTCCCACACCAGGCACACTGAGCCAGTGCTTCAGGACCCACTAGGGGACCTGAGGCATGGAGAAGGGGACCAAACCACCCTCCCACAACCAGGCACAATGAACCAGTGCCTTAGGGTTCCCAGGGACCCGGGGCATGGAGTAGGGGACCAGTCCACCCTCCCACAACCAGGCACAACATGCCAGGACCTCAGAGCCCACCCTAGGATTCCGAGTATGGAGAAGGGGACTGGACCTCTCTCCCACAACCAGGCACACAAAGCCAGTGCCTCAGGGCCTGCCCAAGGACCAAAGGCATGAAGAAGGGGACCAAACATACCCCACAACGAGGCATACTGCCAGTGCCAAGGAGCATGCCAAAAATAGCACCTCCACGTGGGTGGCCCACCACAGCCACCACAATAACCATGGCTGTTGCAAAAGTGGCTAGACTGCACAGCCACCACACAGATGGTCCGCCAACCACTGGAGTGCATTCACACAAGAAGAGTCACCAGCAGAGACAAAGGAAAGAAAAGGATGTCTCTTTCCACAAACCCATTTCAGAGTGACAGAAGAAGCATCTGCTCTATGATAATATGGGGGGACCTGATCACATCTCTCAGCATTGGACAGATCATCTAGGTAACAAATTACCAGAGTAACCATTATTCTTTCAGAAGGAGAGAAGTAATCTAGGGTAATTAGGGGGGGGGAGGGAATGGGGAAAGAGGAGAGGTTGGACAAGGAGCATAAAGAATAATTATGATTTGTAACAATATATATGCTAGTAATATTGATTTAATCAACATATCTCAATGTTCAACCCCCAAAACATGTATAATCGATTTTGATTCAATAAATAAAATAAATTTTAAAAAATAATATTTTGCATGTATCAGGTACACAAAATATATGTGTTGCTGATAATGATGCCAATAAAAAGAAACCAAACAACACACACACACAAAAATGTAAAAGTTTGATATATTATGACATAGGAATATACCCATGGATCTATCAGCACAATCAAGATTATGAACATATCCATCACCCCCTAAAGCTTCCACTTACTTTTTTTGTAATTCCTCCCTCCAGCCAATCCTGCAATTCCAATCCCTGGGAGCTACTAGTCTGTTCTCTATCAGTATACATTTGTTTGTCTTTCTTGAAGGTTTTAGAAATAGAATAATAAATTTTGGTCTTGTGCATAATCATTTTATAATAATATCAAAAATATTACTTTTTGCTTATACACATGCTATGTATTAAAATATAATCATAATCTCTTTTTTAAAAAGTGTACCAGAATTTTGATTGGGATGGTGTTGATTCTACAGATGAAATTGAGAAATACTAATATTTTAACAATAATTAGGTCTTCTAATCCATGAAGATGATATTTTTCTCTACTTATTTAGGTTTTTAGGTATTTCTTTTAACACTGTGTTATAGTTTTCAACATACAGCTATTACAAATATTTTGTCATATTAATTACTAAGTCATATTTTTATTCTATTGTAATTATTATGTTCTTGTTTCAATTTCCAATTGTTCACTGACAGTGTATGAGAATATGATTTTTTGTTGGTCTTGTATCATGCAATTTTCTTAGTTATCTTATGATTCTTGTATTTTTTTCTTTGTAGATTCTGTAGGATTTTACACATATTTAAATGTATTGTGTGGCAATAGAGATAGCTTTATTTCATCCTTTCCAATCTGTATGAATTTATTTATTTTGCATGCCTTTTTGCACTGACTAGAACATACAGACAATGTGAATTGAAGTTATAAGACTGCCCATTCTTTCTTTGTTAGCTGACTTTAGGAGAAAAGCATTTAGTGTTTCACAGTTAAGTGTGATTATTAGCTGTAGGTTTTCCACTGAAGTACTATATAAAGTCGAGGAAGTTCCCCTCTATTCCTGAGTTTTTATCATGACTGGGTGAGAGTTTTGCTACTTATTTTTTTCTGCATAAATTGAGATGATTATATGCCTCCTTTTCAATTTAAGTCTCTTTTTAAATATATTTTTTACATTAGTTTTCAAATGTTAAATTAATCTTGCATTTCTAGATTGAATAAGCCTCACTTGGCCATGATGTATTCTCCTTCTTATGGTTATGGACATAATTTGCTAAAATTTTGTTAATAAATTTTGTGTCTAGGTTCATGAGAAATATTGTTCTGTACTTATCTTTTTCTATAATGCGCATAGTTTTGGTTTCAAGGTAATGCTGACTTTATAGAATGAGTTGGGAAATTAGTCCTCTTCAATATTGTGGAAGAATTTGTGTAAAATCAGGATTATTTCTTTCTTAAATGTTTGGCAGATATGCTACTGAACCTATTTTTCCCAGGCGTTTTCAGTTGTCTGGAAATCAAATAGCATACTTCTAAACAACCCATGGGTCAAAAAAAAAATCATTTTTAACTAAATGAAAATGAAAGTATAGCATATGTAATTTTGTAGAATGTAGCTAAAGGAGTACTTAAAAGGAGTTCACCACAAGACTGCCAGCCCTACAAGAACTCCTCAAAGCAGACCCGCTTCTGGAATCCAAAAAATAATAATTACTACCTAGAATATACAAGAAAGAACAAAACCCACTGGCAGAACAAAAATGCAAACAAGAAAGAGAGAAAAAACTATATATTACCATTCAAAAAGCCAACAAAGACCAAAGAAGAAGAACAAAAGAGGAAGAAAGGACAAAAAAGATATTTAAAACATCCAAAGAAAAATCAACACAATGCCAGGGGTAAAACAATACCTTTCAATAACAACCTTAAATATAAATGGATTAAATTCCCCATTCAAAAGACAAAGACTGACTGATTGGACTTAAAAACTAGATCCAACTATATACTGTCTACAAGAGACTCACCTCATCCATAAAAACACACAGAGACTAATAGTGAAGATATGGGAAAAGATATACCAAGCAAACAGAAACCAAAATTGAGCAGGAGTAGCTACTTTTATATCAGATAATACAGACTTTAAAACAAAACCATAAAAAGAGACAAAGAAAGCCATTATATAATGATAAAGGGATCCATCCAGGAAGAATATATAACAATAAAAATATATGCACCCAATATTGGATCACACAGATCCATAAAATAAACACTACTAGGCCTAAAGAAAGTGACAGACCCAAATATGGTAATAATTGGAGACCTGAACACCCCTCTTTCAGGCCTAGACAGATCATGTAGCCCACACATCAGCAGAGAAACATAGGATTTAAACTACACTTTAGACCAATTATACCTGGCAGATATCTACAGAATATTTAATTCAGCAACTACAGAATATACATTCTTCTCATCAGAACATGGAACATTCTACAGGATAGATCACCTGTTAGAGCAAAAATCAAGTCTCAACAATTTTTTAAAAATGAAATCATTTCAAGTATCTTTTCAGACCACAATGATTAAAGCTAGAAATCAATACCAAGTGATACTATGGAAACTATACAATTGGAAATTATACAGTATGCTCCTGAATGACCTACAGGTTGAAGAATAAATTAGATAAAAAATTTTAAAAAGATAGAAAAGATCAATGAAATAAAAAGTTGGATTTTTGAGAAAACAAAATAAACAAACCATTAACTACATTAACAAATAAAAGGAGGAAGACCCAAATAACAAAAATCAGAAAAGGAAAAAGAGACATTACAATTGATACCATAGAAATACAATCATTAGAGATTGTTATAAGTGATTATATGCCAGCAAATTTGAAAACCTGTTAAATGGATACATTTCTAGACAAATACAGAATAGCAAGACTAAACCAACAAGACATAGAAAATCTGAGCAGACTAATAACAAGCAACAAGATTGAATGAAAAATCGGCAGTCCCCAACCTTGAAAATCCGAGAACCAGATGGCTTTACTGCTGGATTCTAGCAAACTTTTAAAGAATAATTAACACCAATCCTTCTCAAATTATTCCAAAAACTTGAAACAGAGGCCATTCTCTCAAAATTATTCCATGAGGTCAGCATTACCCTGATACCAAAACGAGACAAAAATACAACAACAACAAAAAAGAAAGTTACAAGCCAATATACTTGATGAACAAAGATGCAAAAATCCTCAACAAGATATTAGCAAACAGAAGCCAGCAGCACATCAAAAAGATTATATACCACGATTAAGTGGGATTCATTCCAGGGATGCAAAGATGGTTCAACATACAAAAATAAATTAATGTGATACACCAAATCAAAAAACTAAAGTACAAAAAACGATGTGATTATCTCATTCGACACACAAAAAAGCATTTGACAAAATTTAACATCTCTTCATGAAAAAGACTGTCAATAAATTAGGCATAGAAGGAAAGTAACTCAACATAATAAAAGCCATGTATGGCAAACCCACCACCAGTATCATCTTCAATGAAGAAAAGCTGAAAGCTTTTCCCTTAAGAACAGATACAAGACAAGGATAAATAGTCTCATCACTCCTATTTAACACAATATTGGAAGTAGTAGCCAGAGCAATGAGGCAAGAGAAAGGAAAAAAGGGCACCCATATTGAAAAGATGAAATTAAACAGTCCCTGTTTGCAGACGACATGACCATATACAGAGAAAAACCTAAAGACTGCATTAAAACTCTTAGAGCTGATAAACGATTTCAGAAAAGTTCATGATACAAAATCAACATGAAAAATCAGTAGTGATTTTGTACTCCGATAATGAAGTAGCAGAAAAAAATCAAGAAAGCAATCCCATATACAATAGTCACCAAAAAAGTAAAATATCTAGGAATCAATTTGACCAAGGAGCAGAAAGATCTCTATAATTAGAACTACAAATCACTGCTTAAGGAAATTAGAGAGGACACAAAAGATGGTAAGACATTTTGTGCTCTTGGATTGGAAGAATTAACATTGTGAAATCAACACTAACCTTATTCAGTTTTTGCCATTACCTCCTAATATCCAGAACCTTATCCATGATTACGCATTACTTTTAGATGCATGTGTCTTTAATCTTTTTTAATGTGGAACAGATTACTTTGTATTATTATCTCATTTTTAAAAAGGCAGAAATTGAAGCTTACTCGAGAGGTGAAGTGACTTGCACGAAGTCGCAGTTGATAAATGCTAAGGCCAGAATTAGATTATACTTTGACTCCTTCTCGGGTGCTATTTTTCCGCCAAAGTGTAATCCTCCAATCTATCTGTGTGTGTGTGTGTGTGTGTGTGTGTGTGTGTGTGTGTGTGTGCGTGCGCGTGTGTGCATGTGCCTGCATAGGCTTCTCACCTAAGTGGCCAATGGCAGCTGCTATATCTTACCACTTCACCTAATGCAGTACAGTAAAGACAGTAATCTTTCATTTGACTATAGTTTAACAAAGTGACGTACATGCTTAAAATATGATTAAAATTTAGTTAGAATTGTTTTTATTTGTTGGTTGATGACAATTAGCTTCCTCTTCTTTGACTGTAGTAAAATTTTAGGGCGAAGATCCATAATAAAATAACTTCGTATAGGTGTCAAAACTCAGTATGCTAACAAAGGGCATGATATAACTATGTATCCATTGCCTTATTACCTAACTTAACTAAATTACACTTCATCAAAGAAAAACACTTTCTGCTTTAAACTTGAGTGAATGAGGAAGCGTCATTGTGAGTTTTAAAAGGGAGATTTAATTGACATTTCAGGTGTTATAAATTGTCAGATGAATTTGACTTTCCTATTTTTGAAATGAAGATTCTTTCCCTCAATTGAGTGATAGCACGGGCAAAAAATGTTTTAAATCACATGCAATTTATTACTGAGAAAGAAAAAGAAGGTCCTTAAAAAACTTCATTCTTTCACACAGAATACATAACCCATGCAAATTTAAACTTTCTTGCAATTCAAGTAAGTTCTACATTGGAGGAATAAGCCTCTTAACAAGATTGAATTTGCTATTGTGCATGTTACAAGCTGAACAAACAGAGATTGGGAAGGCTCTGTTCATTCATGTGCCCCCTTAAAAAACAAATAACCAGTTTAATATAAATGGAAATGAGGGCAACATTAGTGTGAACACAAATCTTGATCCATTGTAACCTAATAATGAAAGCCATGCTTTTTTGTGAGGCTGCATAAATGGATAAGGTCATACATTTTAGAATCTGAATCATCACTGTTTTTGTTAAGATTTTTTTCTTTCCTGAATTTTACTTTGCAAGCCAGGATGACTATAAACTGTAACACTGAAAGTCTTTTTTTTTTTTTTTCCCGAAAAGAAGACCGGTAAGGGGATCTTAAGCCTTGACTTGGTGGTGTCAGCACCACACTCAGCCAGTGAGCTAACCAGCCATCCCTATATAGGGATCCAAACCCATGGCCTTGGTATTATCAGCACCACACACTCCCGAGTGAGCCGCAGGCCGGCCCTAACACTGAAAGTCTTGAATGCTGGTATGTACAACTATTTTAGGATGAAGAGAAATATTGATGAAAAAAAATGTACAAAGATAACAAAATAATAGCCAAAGGCCAGCTTTGTAAAATTCTGTCTTTACAACCTTAATATTATCAGAACACCGTAGCTAATAGTGGTACTCAAACATTTGTCCTGATTCAAAGGTGCAATAATAGCAGCATTATTATACAAGTTTTGTTTTGTGAACAAAGAGGGCTGAAATGCTTCCCTTAATTTGGATGATAGTAATTTCTAAAGAGTAGATGAAGATGCTTTGCTTCCAACTCCCAAAGGGAAGACTTTCTATCACTGTATCTTACTAACAGCTTTTTAAAAATATACATCAAAATTAATTGCTCTGATTTGTAAAAAGTAAAGTTTTCATTCTTAAAACAGAATTTCTTGTCTTTTTTGTAACCCATACATAACTTACATTAAGACGTTATTTAATGGATATTACCAAAAAGATGAAAGATAAAAAGTGTTGGAAAGGATGGGGAGAAAAAGTAATCTTTGTACAATGTTGGTGGGAATGTAAATTGGTACAGCCATTATGGAAAGCAGTATGTAGGTTCCTCAAAAAACTAACAGTAGAACTACCCTATGGTCCAACAATCCCCTTTCTGGGTATATATCCAAAAATAATTGAAATTAGTGTCTTGAAGAGAGATCTGCACTTCCATGTCTGTTCCACATTATTCACAGTAACCAAGATATGGGATCAATCTAAGTGTCCATCAAAGAATGAATTCAATGTTGACATATGTTTATCAAATCAATATTAGTAGCATATATATTTTTGTAGTTATTCTTTATGCCCCTTGTCCAATCTCTCCCCAACCCCTTCTCCCTCTTCCCTCCTCCCTCTAATTACCCTAGATTTCTTCTCTCCATCTGGAAGTGTAATGATTATGCTATTGATTTGTTGCCTAGATGATCTGTCCAATGCTGAGAGGTATGTTCAGGTCCCCCAATATTATCACAGAGCAGATGCTTCTTCTGTCACTCTGAAATGGGCTTTGTGGAAAGAGACATCCTGTTCTTTTCTTTGTCTCTGCTGGTCACTTGCCTTGTGTCAATGCATTCCAGTGGCTGGCAGACCATCTTTGTGGTGGTTGTGACGTCTGCCCACTTTCAGGGCAGCCATGGTTATTGTGGGGGCTATGGTGGGCCACCTACATGGAGGTGATGTTTTTGGCATGCTCCTTGGTGCTAGCAGTGTGCCTGGTTTGGGGAGGGAGGTCCAGTTCTCAACTCCATGCCTCAGGTCTCTAGGCGGGCCCCGAGGTGCTGGTGGTGTGCATGGGCTGGAACTAATTTTTTAGTTTTGCTTACTTCTAAAAGAGAGAAATTCCTCTGACGATGAGTACTTGAGAAGTGTGGTTTAGCTAAATTGTTGCTTTGCTGCTGATTCCCTAGGGAAGGCTTTTTTTGCAGTTCAGGTTTTAATAGTTGTATTTATAGGGACTTCCAGCTTTCCAGAGACCCAGTGCACCTGGGTTGGGTAGAAACTCTGATCTGGGCCTGAGTCTTTTCATCAAACTGCACCACATACAATTCTATATTCCTGAGCAGTCTCCTCTGAGTGGTCCTTCGCTGATTGGGGTGCCAATCAGCTGTCCTTGCTGTGCTCCAATGTTCTCCTGGTGGGCCTGTCTCCCCAACCACCCATGCTGCAAACACTTCCCATGGGACAGGCCATGCACTGGTCCCTTGCAATGACTCACTGGCCTCTGAGCAGCTTCTTGTTTTCAGTTGTTGTGGCTCCTCATTCCTATGTGGGTCCATGGGAACCCTATTATTGGTCTTGCTGGCCTGTGGGTCACCTAGGCCCTCTTCATTCCTGCCGCTTCCAAGCAACTTCATCTGAAGGGCACAGTTGTGGCTTTTTTTCAGCTCCTGCTCCATGTGCTCAGCAGCTCTAGCCTTAAAGCAGATGTGGCACAAAATGGTCAGAGCAGTTTTTTCTTTCTCTCATTGTGGCTTCTCCCACCTTCATGCACTCCGCAGGTCTCTTCTCCTCTTCCACTGAGCTCTAGCAGCCCCAGCTTGGTGGTTGTTTCTTTTTTATAGGTGTTAATTGGTTGATTTGTTGGACAGAGTGATGCTGGGGACTGTCTATTCTGCCATCTTGATCAGAAACCAATAATTCTTAGTTTTTAAAACTACAGATAGACTTGAAAGAATTCAAAATTATACTTGGTTTTACAGAGTTTGAAAGACGACATTTTTAAAAATCTATCTATATGTCATTTGGGTTAATACATACACCAAGCAAGGTTTGTAGCACATTATATATGCTAATATAAATTAGAGAAATATTTAACAGCTTGGGAAAGCTATATTATTTAAGGTAAGATTTATTGATCTAAATTACCATAATAATTTATTTAAAAAATATTATAAAAGAAGCATATGACCAAAGCTGAGGGACTCGCTTTCCCTATGAAAACATATGGACTGATGAGAACTTGAAAAGCTAACTTCAGTTACTCTAGCAATTTTAATAAGACACTCACTCAAAATGCTGGCCAAATAATGAGTTGTTTATCAAAATCTAATGGTTAGAGTGAGTGAGTGTATACTTGTTTGTATGTAATTTATTTATATTTTTACCTTGCAACTTTCTTCAAAGTTTTGAGATTATTTGAATATGCTTGTAAGTAATTTGGCCAATACACTTAGATTCAAATAGAGATATCCACAAAAGTGGCCCATGGGAAAATGATCCTCTCAATTTAATTTGTCAGATTCATCATCCATCCTAGTTTTCAGAACTTTGCTATTTTTCAAGTTAACTGGTATATACAATGTATAGAATTTTAGGTTTGCAAAATAGAGCCCAGAAAAGTCCGTGAATTAATTTCCTCTTTCCAGAATATTACACTCAAAGTAATATTTGTTTAATCACAATGCATTACCTAAATGTATTGACGAAGATGCTAAAGCCATTAATACTGTAACAGTTACATGGTGATTCCTTTTTAAATAGAAATCTCCCAAAATAGTTGAGAGAAAATCAATTTTTTAAAAAATTTACTGTTTTTAAAACATTTATACTATACTTGAAAAAAACCTTTTTCTTGACTTTTATATTCCAGAGGTTTATACATTACACTTCTCTTCCTCTTCTTCCCTCCTAAACTCCTCTGCTCACCATTGATAAATACTATTGAACACTTAAATGCATAAAGCTTTGGCATTTAATGAAATAACCCATTGATTTAAGAAGTGGTAATTGAAAATGTTTGCTTCTGACATCAAAGTGTTAAATATATGCAGTGTACAGTTTCAGTACTTAGTTAAGTAAGTTGAATGTTAGTTTAATCTAAAAATCTCAAGAAATACTATTAAGAACTAATTAAGTCAATTAGGCTGAATATTCCTGGCTGCTGTGTTTTACTTGCTAAGAACCATAATAAAACAATTAGAATTAATTAAAAATGTTCCTGGTTTATCAGAATATATAAACTAGTATGTAATTGTCACAGCTAATGCTCTGGGCCTGCCAGTGCTACCTCTAATCAGCCCATGCCCTCATGATACTACTTGACAATTTCAAAACATTGCTGAATTTATTCCTAGGTTTGCTTTCTTGATTTTTCTCCAAGTTCACTGTTAGTGTATAAAAATGCTACTTATTTTTTTATCTTATTTTGTATACAGCAAATTTGCTGAATTCGTTTATCAGATCTAATAGATTTTTGGAGACTCTAGGCTTATATATCTACAGGATCATCATCTACAAAGAGAGACGGGTTAACATCATCTTTTCCAATCTGGATGCCCTTTATCTCTTTCTCTTGCCTGATTGTGCTGGCTAGTTCTTCCAATACTACGTTAAATAGGAGTGATAAGAGTGTTCATCCTTGTCATGTACCTGTTCTTAAAGAAAAAGTTTTGAGCTTTTCTTCATTCAAGATGATGTTTGTGGTTGGTTTGTCACACATGGCTTTTATTGTGTTGAGATATTTTCCTTCTATACCTAATTTTCTGACAGTCTATCACGAAGTGATGTTGAATTTTGTCAAATGCTTTTTTGTGTGTCTAATGAGATAATCGTATGTTTTTTGTGCTTGAGTTTGTTGATGTGGTGTATCATATTTATTGATTTCTGTATGTTGAACCATCCTTGCATCCCTGGAGTGAATCCCACATGATCATGCTGCATTATCTTTTAGATGTGCTTTTAGATTCTGTTTGCTAATATTTTGTTGAGGATTTTGCCTCTAGGATCATCAATAATATTGGGCTGCCAATTTTTTTCTTTGTTGTGTCTTTGTCTGATTTTGGTATCAGGATGACACTAGCCTCATAGAATGAGTTTGGGAGAATGGCCTCTGCTTTGATATTTTGGGAATAGTACGAAAAGGATTGGCATTAATTCTCTACATGTTTAGTAGAATTCAGCAGTGAAGCTACCTGGTCCTGGACTTTTCTCTGTTGGGAGAATGATGACTACTGATTCAATATCATTGCTCATTATTGGTCTGTTCAGGTTTTCTATTTCTTCTTGATTCAGTCCTGTTAGTTTTTACATGTCAAAAAATTTATCTATTTCCTCCAGACTTACATTGTTGATGTTATGATCGACACCATATATTTCCTAAAGGGCTTTTCTAACACCCAGCTTCCCTCTTTGCTTCAGGAACTAAAATAGCGGTTCATTCCTCTGCTCCTTATTACCTGAGATAAATTTCAATACTACAAGACACTTTGGTAACATGTTTTTATTAGGCTATGGATAGTCATTCACCAATGTATTCAAACCTCATTCACAATGTAGACTAGTTACCTAAAAGAACTTAAAGGTAAGATTTAAGCAAAAGTAAACAACAACAAAAAATAAGATATCACAGTAAACTGTAAACATTAGCAACCAGGGATTTGTTAATAATCTTTACTGGTGTTTTAAAGGATTAATACAGGATTGATCCATATGCATCTAGAACTAGGACAAGAAAATATAACTAACCTTATGATTTTTATTTACTGGTTTGATTTTCTGGAACCAATAAGCAAGTTATATTATTAATAATTTCTCCTCTCACTCACAGTTCTTTTATGAGAACAAGACAAGGCCAAACTTTGAACAAATTGACCCAAGAGCCAATCATAGAAATCCCCTAAAACAGACTTTAGTGAAGAACCCCCCAAATTAACTTGAGGTGTTCTCCATCATGTTGATAGTTAAGCTCTTCTTCTAACCTTTATTTTAGCAATTCCTTGCCCCAAATCTCAACTTTTCTCAGTCCATAACAATCATTCCCCTACTGATAAACCAGAGACCTCTATCATTAAGTCCTACATGGTTCTCAGCCTCCTTTTCTTTCCTTTCCCCTTAGTTGGTTACCTTCAACTTGTAACTGAAAGCTTAATCTCTGATCTGTATAGGAATAATTAATTAAAATAACATAACATTTTAGTTCCACAAAAATTGGCATTCAAGATACATAAAAAATAATAATAAATGCAAAAACCTAATACTACTACATACACTAATACAACTATTTTCATTCATGCAGATTGCCTTTCGCACTGACAAATTTTCACATCATTTCACTTATAGTTTACCTATCAGTTTCTATTCTATTATTTTCCCTTAAAATTATTTCACAATTATTTGTATAGTTTCACAGTCTTGATGATTAGTATTTTAATGTATTTTCTCTTTTGATTTGCTGATATACCCAAATTTATTAAATCATTCACTAAGGATATTCAATGTATTAAATTATTTCAGTATTTTCTTCTGTAGGTAATATTTCAATGGTTGTTTTACTGTACACTTCTTTCTTCCTACTACTAAATTGTTTCCTTAAAAGAAATACCTAGCAGTGGAGTTACTGGGTCAAAGGGTGTATATATTTTAGCATTCATGGTTCACATTGCCATATTGTTTTCTAAAAGGGCATTTCACTTA
Source organism: Galeopterus variegatus (assembly GCF_000696425.1). NCBI lineage: Eukaryota > Metazoa > Chordata > Mammalia > Dermoptera > Cynocephalidae > Galeopterus > Galeopterus variegatus. The sequence continues at coordinate 362,800 of NW_007727774.1, forward strand.
GTGATGATTCACATTTTCCAACATATTCAATCTCTGATCTTCCATTATGGGAAATATATGTTCAAATTCTTTGTTCATTTTTCTATTGACATCTTTATGTTGTTCTTATAAATTTGAATACATTATTTATATATAGATGCAAACACTTTTGTAAAATTATTTTTTATAACTTTTGGTATATTTTTATATTATTTAATTCTTGTTTTATAGAAACTTTTAATTTTTATACTCAAACTACTGTTTTATGCTTCATAATTTATATCTCTTCAAAAAATATTTTTTCACAAATAAATATTCTAATCTATTTTCTGCTTAATTTTCAGCAATTTGATGAATTTTGTCTAATCTACATATGTCATCAAATTTACTGGGCATATTTAGGTTATCTAGTTACCTACCATTAATCTGAATAAATCCTTAAAGATCACAGAATTTATAATCACATAAACCTGGTTTCAAATCTGTGTTCTGTTACTACTCTGTGCCCTGGCAACCAGGTTATTTAATCTCATTTGAACTATAACCATCTTGTCTGTAAATTGTGGACATATAACAGTTAACTTGAGGAATCATTATGATGACTGAGAAAACAAAATGTCTAACTTATAAAAGACACTCAGTAAATGGTCATTTTTATTATGAGATGCATCACTACTATCTGAAAATGGGTCTATTTCTGGACTTTATATTTTACATATGTATATTTCTGTGTCTATGCTAGTAAAAATTATTTTGCTTAAAATAGATTTTCCATATCCTCTCCCACTGAACTATTCCTTTAAAAAAACCCTCTTATGTTACAATATTTTATAATAATTTTAGATACAGAAAAATTGCAAAGATGGTACAGTTTTTGTATGCATCACATTCAATTTCCTCTATCATTGTCTAATATGAGTAGGTTCATTTGTCACAATTGATGAACCTATGTTGATATATCACTATTTACTAAAGCCCATATTTTCTTTAGATTTCATTAGTTTTTATGTAATGTCCTTTTATTCCCCTTAACTCTAATTAAAGTTTTTTTATTACAGAAAATATATATAACACAATTTTCCATTTTAGCCATTTATAGTGTACAATTCAGTGGCATTAATTACATTCACAATGTTGTGTGATTATCACCACTATCTATTTCCAAAATATTTTAATAATTTCAAACATAAACTCTGTAATCATTAAACAATAATTTACCATTTCCCCTACCTCCAGCCACTGGTAAACCACTAATCTACTTCCTGTCTCTATAACAGAAATCATATCTCTAAGTGGAATCATAAAATATTTGTCTTTTTGTATCTGGATTCTTTCCTTAGCATGTTTTCGAGGTTCACCCATTTCGTTGTATGTATCTAAATGTTATTCCTTTTGATAACTGAATAGTATTTCATTTCATATATGCCAAATTTTTTTTCTCCATTCATCTGTTGATGGACTCTTGTGTTGTTTCGAACATGTGGCTATTGTGAATAATGTTGCAATGAACACTGATATACAAATTCCTCTTGCAGTCTTTGTTTAAGATTCTAATGTGTGTTTACAATGAAGGGAATTGCTGAGTCATATAGTAATTCCATCTTTAGCTTTTTAAGGAAATGTCAAACTTTTCTTCCACAGCAACAGTACGATTTTATGTTCCCACCAGTAATGTATGAAAATTCCAACGTCTCTACATTCTCACTAAGCATTCGTTATTTTTTTTTCTTTTCTTTTTTTTTTTTTTTTTTTTTTTTTAATAATATCCGCAGTGGAGGGTATGAAGGGGTATCTCTTTGTGAGTTTAAATTGCATTTCCTTAATGAATACTGATGTTGAGTATCCTTTCATGTGCTTATGGCACATTAACATATCTTTTCTTGAAAAAGGTCTTTTCAAGTCCTTTGCCCATTTTTTAACTGAGTTGCTTGACTTTTTGTTGTTGAGTTACAGGAGTTTTTCCCATGTTATGGATTGTAAACTTTATCAGACACATGATTTGCAAATATTTTCTCTCATTCTCTTATTCTATAGGTTTTTTTCAGTTCTTGATAATTTCCTATGAAGCACAATAATTTTTAATTTTTCTGGAGGCTAATTTACCTATGTATTTCTTCAATTCCTCATGCTTTTGGTGTCATATCTAAGAATCCATTGCCAAATACAATGTCATGAAAACTTAACCTCATGTTTTCTTGTAAAAGTTTTATGATTTTAGCCCTTATATTTATTACATTGCTGCATTTTGAGTTAAGTTTTATACGTGATGTGAGGTAGTAGTCCAACTTCATTCTTTTTCACATGAATGTCCAGTTGTTTCAGCACCATCTGTTAAAGACTATTCTTTCCTCCACTTAATGTACTTGACAACCTTGTCAAAAACCAGTTAGCCATAGATTTATCAATTCTGGACTCAATTCTATTCCATTGCCCTATACGTATGTCTTTATGCAGATAATACACCATTTTGATTACCATTGCTTTGTAGTATGTTTTGAAATCATTAAGTGTGAATCCTCTAACTTCTTTTTAAAGGTTTTGCTATTCAGGGCCCCTTGCAATTCCATATAAATTTGAAGATCAGTTTTTCCACTTCAGCAGAAACAAGTCTGCTAAAATTTTCATGGGGATTGAGCTGAATATGTAGAATGCTTTGTGTAGTATTAGTGTCTTAGCAATATCAACTATTCCTATGCATGAACATATGTCTTCCTACTCTGCCATTTTGCTGACATCACTCTCTCTGTACTATTCTTTTTCATATTTTTTATAACTTTGCCCATTTTTCTGATTCACCTGAGGATCATTTCATTGAGTTAAAAAAAAAACGTTGTTTTCTTTTCTGTTTTTTTTTTTTTTTTTTTTTTTTCTCATTGTATTCTCACACAGCAAGAGACAGAGCAAGCTCTGGTGTCTCTCCTTATAAGGACCTTAATCTAATTCATGAGGATTCTACCCTTGGATGACCTCCTTATCTCCCAAAGGCCTCTTAATACTTCCTGATACCATCATATTGTTATTATAATGACTGCTTGATGAAGAGGTTACAAAGACTGGGCAATCTTGCCTCCATTTTGGATACCTGCTAAAGCCATTCCAGCTCCTGAGCTCCCTGTGAGATCACCTGAGGTTTTGGTGGGACTGCATGACAGTTCCAATCCTCCCTTAGTCACACCCTTTTCCTCACTCACTTGCAGATGATATTTCTGAGAGCACTCACCAATAATTCATCCACATCTCAGAGTCTATTTTGCAGGGACTGAAGCTATGACTTTTATAATCTAAAAAAAAATTCAACAACAATAAATAAATTTTTGTTTTGGAAAATGAAGATGCTTAACAGTGGAGAAAAGACACTTTGATTTTCTTAGCCACTATAAGAAATAGCTAGTTACACTTTATAAGTACCGTATAGAAATGGTGGACTTTTTGAAGAGATACTCTGTAAACTATGTACACACTTAGAGCTGTTTGCAAATGAAATTTTTTTCTACTGTCATACATCCCTGAATGCTTATTGAAACCTGTGGATGCATTTGCATGCATACAAGAATAAGATTATATTTACCCAAATAGGCTAAAGAGCATTTATTTTCATTTATTATATATTCGCTATGGTATTAGGGATATAATTTGCTGGAAATAGACATTTCTATGATGTTATATAGTATCTCTACCTCTATTCACAATTTATAATGTCTGTGGTTTATTGACATTAAGTACATTGAGAGAGTTTGAAATAAACTTTTGTATTATAGCAAAAGGCTCTTGAACATGCACATTGCATATTTCCACTAATAAGGATTTAACCAACACTTGAACATTTTTTTCCTGTTCATCATAATATCAGGCAGCTTGTGACAATGCCAAAAAGAACAGGAAATGTTGGTTGAATTTTCATCAGCTAGCCTGCCAGTCGGAAAGTTAATAGCTTACCTCAAGTGCCATCGGTAAAGTAAAAGCCAAGTTAATTAGAAATATTCACTTCTGGAAGGAAGACAAACACATCTTTTCTTATCTTGTCTCTTTGACAACCATCTGCTTTCTGTATATGAACACCGAGTATCAGAGAATACTATTTAAAACCAGAATTATATACACATATACACACAACATTAAAAGACATTTTAATTAGAATACATTTATATTTCTTAAAGAATTGTTTATTAATGCAAGAAACAAAAAAGAAAAACGTATTACTGACAAAATAAATAAATAAATAAATAAATAAAAAGGTAGAGAATATAGTAATTGATGTTAATCTCTTTTTCTACATATGTAATTACTCCTCAGTGGTGTTTAATTACTTGGGAAAAGAAATTAGGTATTTCTTAACATTAACTTCAAAAGAAATTGTTTTTAAAATGTAATTTATTCTATTTTCCAAAATTAAAATAGCTTTATGTTTTCTCTGTTTATAAAATATGTTTATATTATAAAAATTGATATAGAAGTATAAATAAAAAGGTAAAATTTTCTTTGAATTCTAATTCCTAGAAATAAAGTGTTAACTGTTTTGTACCTGTCTATCTTTTCATGACTACCTTCTATTTAAGTATTACTACTTACTTATGCACAAAAATATTTATATTTAATGATTCATACTAAATTTACTATTTTTACATATATATATATGTAGTTTTTAAGTCAAAATGTCATGGACATTATTCCATGTTAATAAACATAAATCGACCACCTAGCTTTACATGCCTATATACTTTTTTATTATATCATCATATCACATTTTATTCAAATGATCCCCAAATTTAAGAACTTTTAAATTGTTCTGCTTTTTAGAATGTATAAAAGACACCACAAAAGTATGATAAATAAATAGATTTTACATAGATAAGTTGATGCAGATCTGAACAATGATTTATTTATCTTGAGCACTTTGTTAAGAATGGAATTTGCAGGTCATAGGGTACGCATTTTTAAAAACTAAAAGCAGCTGGTATTTATCCATTAATCAATTTATTTATTTTGTATACAGACCTATTATTTTAGGTAAAAATCAGTTACAATTAAATGCAAAAATTCTAAATGTACAACTCACATAAAGACAGATACCACATGATCACACACATAGGTAGAATCAAAAAGAGTTGATCTAATTGAAGTAGATAATAGGATGGTGGTTTTCAGGGACTGGATCAATGAGGGGTTTATTTGGAGATATTCGTCAAATAATGCAATGAATTTTGACAAATGCTTATATACACATAACTCATATTATGATAAAGATGTAGAACATTTTCCTTGTCCCAGAAAGTTCCTTCAAACTCCTTCACAGTCAATCCCACCCCACAAAACACAGGCAACAGCTCTTCTTTTTTCTCTATAGATTAGTATTGTCCCTTTTCCAACTTTATATAAAGAAATCATACAATATGCTGTTCTTGTGTTCAGCTTCTTTTTCTTAGTATAATGTCAGTGAAATTCATCCCGGTTGTGTGTATCAGTAGTTTGTTCCTTTTAATTGCTGAATAGTACACGATTGTGTGAATAAATCCAGATTTACTGAGGTATAATTGAAAACATTGTATATATTTAATGTTTGCAACTTCATAATTTGATATACGCAAACATTGTGAAATGATTTCCATAATCAAGTTACTCAGCACATCCTTCATCTCATAGTTATCATTTTGTGAGTGTGAGTTGAGTGGTGAGAACATTTAAGATTACTCTCAGCAAATTTCAAGTATATAATACAGCATCATAAACTATAGTCACTATGCTGAACATTAGATTCCCAGGAATTATTCATTTTATAACTATCCCCTGCCCCTGGCAACCAAAATTTTCCTCTCTGTATCTATGAGTCCAAAATTTTTAGATTCTACATATAAGTGAGATCAGAGAGTATTCGTATTTTGTATCTGCCTTATTTCACTTAGCATAATGTCCTCCAGGTTCATCCATTTTGTTGAAAGTGACAGGAATTCTTTCTTTTTTATGGCAGAATAGTATTCCTTTATATATGTATCCCATATTTTCTTTACCAGTTCATCTATCTGTGGACACTTAAGTTGCTTCCATATCTTGGCTATTGTGAATAATGCTGCAATTAACACGGGAGTGCAGATATTTCTTTGACATACTGATTTAATTCCCTTTGGTTGTACAAGTATATCCAGAAGTGGGATTGCTATATTGCATGTAAATTTTATTTTTAATTCTTTGAGGAACCTCAATACTGTTTTTCATATTGACTGTACCAATTTATATCCCCACTAACAGTACAAGTGTTCCGTTTTCTTCACACCCTCACCAGAACTTGTTATCTCTTGTCTTTTTGATAATAGCGCTCCTAACAGGTATGACGTCTTATCTCATTGTGGTTTTGATTTGATTTTCCCTAATGATTATTGATATTGAATAACTTAACATAAACCTGCTGCCTATTTGTTTGTCTTCTTTGGAAAAAATGTCTATTCAAGTCATTTGTCCATCTTTTAATCAGGTTATTTGTTTTTGTTTTATGCTGTTTTGTTGTTACTAAATTGCGTAAGTACCTTATATGTATTGAATATTAACTCTTTACCAGATAAAATTTTACAAATATTCTACTTATTCCATATGACTTTTCATTTTGTTGATTAGTATTTCTAATATTTTAAAATTTCTAATTTTATCATGCATTGTTTTCCTGATTTTGTTTAGTTGTCTGCCTTCTCTACTATTAAATCAAGATTTTTAAGAAAGCTATTTTTAATTAATTCTCTGGAAATTTGTAGATCATTGTTTCATTGAGGTTGTTTAATGGAAAATTATTAATTTTTTTAATAATGTCATGTTTGTGTGGTTCTTTTTTTGAATTATTTAATTCATTTATTTTATTTTACTTCTCAAAATACATCATAGTTGATTTTCATGCCCCTTTAGCCATTACTCTCCAACCCCTCCCCACCCACCCCCACATCGTATCTATTCACTTGACTTAAATAGTTCGAGGAATTTTTGTGGTAATTCTATCTTCTTCCCCCCACCTTCCTTTATTTGTTTGTGTGTTTATTTATTTATTTATTTTTAGCTCACACAAATAAGTGAGAACATGTGGTATTTCTCTTTCTGTGCTTGACTTGTTTCATTTAATATAATTTTCTCTAAGTCCATCCATGCTGTTGCAAATGGTAGTATTTCATTCTTTTTTATAGCAGAATAGCATTCCATTGTGTAGTTGTACCACACATTCTTATCCACTCATCAGATGATGGACATTTCGGCTGGATTCAGCTCTTATCTATTGTAAATAGAGCAGAAATAAGCATTAGAGTACAGGTATCCCTTCAGCATGATGATTTCCATTCCTCTCGGTATATTTCCAGCAGTGGAAGAGCTGGTCATATGGTAGATCAATCTGTAATTGTTTGAGGAACCTCCATATCATTTTCCATAAGGGCTGCACCATTTTGAAGCCCCACCAACAGTGTGTGAGAGTTCCTTCTTTCTCCGCAACTTCTTCAGCACTTATCATTCTCAGTTTTTTAGATGTTGGCCATCCTAACTGCAGTGAGATGGTATCTCAGTGTGGTTTTGTTTTGCATTTCCCAGATGCTGAGTGATGTTGAGCATTTTTTTATGTGTCTGTTGGCCATTTACATATCTTCTTTTGAGAAATGCCTATTCAGCTCCTTTGCCCATTTTTTTTCAAGAACAACAAGTTTATTTTTATGAGACTTATTATAAAATATAATACTGACTTCAGCAGTTAAATATTTTCTTGCATTCAGCTGTCTAACTAAATCTCACAGTACCCTTACTTATTCTTAGTCATACCACATATTTTAACCTTTCACTCTGAATGTATTTAATGCAAAATATTTATTTATTTATTTATTATTTTTTATTATTATTATTTTTTATTTTTAACTCACGTTAAATGGAAACTCCTTTTTTTTTTTAATGGTTGTACAACATTTCTTTTTTTTTTTTTTTCGTTAAATTTTTATTTTGTCAATATACAATTTATATGATTATTATGGCCCATCACCAACACCTCC